>NC_133210.1:2264433-2534433 GCF_958299795.1 Porites lutea
TAGTAGCTGTAGTACGTGTAGTACTTGTAGTAGGTGTAGTACCTGTAGCAGGTGTAGTACCTGTAGCAGGTGTAGTAGGTGTAGTAGCTGTAGTATCTGTAGTAGGTGTAGTAGCTGTAGTAGCTGTAGTAGGTGTAGTACCTGTAATACCTGTAGTATCTGTAGTACGTGTAGTAGCTGTAGTAGCTGTAGTAGGTTTAATAGGTGTAGTACCCGTAGTATCTGGAGTAGCTGTAGCAGCCTTAGTAGGGGCGTCCAGAGGTGTAAGGAATTGTAAAGATTCCTTTCTACCTTCCAGCAAATTTTCCAAGCATTTATATCGACTAGTCTCACTTTAGTCAATCGACCAAACTTGGATAATTATTAGGCGTAAGGTAGTGAAACCGAGTCCATACTCAAAGGGATTGATATAAACTAATGGGCGAGAGAATATATAGAATATAAACGTAGGTATGTGAGTCCTGAATGGAACCTTCTACAAAGTACAAAAGACGATTTGCACAAGCTTATGAAAGGAACATCAAGGTTCACACACATTTGATGAAGTTAGTGATATATAGGAATATTTTCTAGCTTTTATATTTTTACGCGGCCTATCTTGTTCTTACGACTGTGGTGTCCCATGCTCAATTGCACAAAATTGACCCGGCGAGGCTACCAGGGGCACCCAAAGACAATTTTCTGCTAAATATCTGTTCGGAGAAGCAAATATTGCCAAGAATTTTCTTTTGCTTGAGGAAGACTAAAAATTCCTAGATGGACCTTCCATTCATTTACAATTTTCTATGCTTTATACCTAATAAATTCCCTACGAATTCTGATTTTTAATGTTTCAAAATCAGTTCCCAGGTTACAATATTTTTGTTAATAAATGGTCACCTAAAGTTTTTTTTGGATTCTAAAATGTGATGGGGAGAGGTAACCAGAAAAATCCTCACTTGCGTAAATCGTTAAATTGCATTAAACTCGACCAAAGGTGAAGAAATGTAAGAATAAGAAATCACACCATAATAAAAGACGTTAACGAAGCCACCTTTAAATCACTTTTCCCTGTCTATATCAAAGCCTTTGATCCTTAGGTATATTATGGTACAACTGTATCTATTGGTTGAGATTTGAGGCACTTTCGGGATATAAAAGTTCAGCTATTCCACACTTGGTAGTATTGTTCGGCTAGAGTGGTGTACTATGTTGAAAGACAAGCCCTGTTGGTGGGTTCCCTAGTATTAACATGCGCAAAGATGTAGTTCAAGAGGGTCCAGTGGTGCCTAACCCTGACCCAAAAGAATGACATATCTTTGTTTCCCGCAACCAATTATGAAAGACCTTCCGAGCAGCTCCTACAATACCTGTTCATGACATCACCCATTATTATAACCAGTTAAAAAAGTAATTTCCAGCAAACAAAATAAGTGAGTTCCTCCATATGTAGTGGGCGTCTCTCTTATACAATAGGAATATTGGCTTGCCCGCTCTATACCCACCTGATTGACTCATGTAGAGACTATTACGCGTTCAAACTGAAGGCGAGCTCTCCATTCAGCAAGTTTAATAGAGCGCTACACCTCTGTTAGCGATTGATGAAGTAGAGAAAGTCCAGCGCTGCGCTGCGACTGCCCTCTGAATTTTTGGCATTGCTTGTGTCTTGGGTGTCTTGTCATCTTATTACATTGCCTTCCGATCCAGCCCAGATCTAGTTTCCAGTCCTGTTTTTGGGTGCTTGGCTACTATATTTCGCGTTATACTACGCATTAAAAATGTTTTTACAAGCTTAATTACATCAATTCCGTCCAGTGAATGCCTTTAGTTGTAAAAAATGTCCAAGTTTGAAAAGACAATGGTGTCATCGGAAAACTGTTATAAGCCACCTTAAATCGACAATGAGAACTAATATAAAAGAGAAGGCCCTTCAGGCGTTTTCTAGTATTCGGAAGCAGACACGACAGTTCTTAATAAACTTAATCTTCATACCGCATCCCAAATTCTTGACACAATCATATTCACTGGATATCCCCCATGTTAAGGGGTAAGGTAAGGGTAAGGTAAGGTAAGGTAAGGTAAGGGGGATGTGCACCGAGCAAGATTTTAAAAGTGGGATAGTTCCCCAATAGAAAAAAAAATCACCTTAAACTCTTTAAACGTTATTTACAAGTAAACAATAAGGCCTCTAACATAGCTTGCCGAGCTGAACTTGGTAGATTGCCGCTGCTTATCCCGAGAAATCAAAACATTATGAACTATTTTGTTTATCGAACCACCAACGATAAGGACTCTATAGTCAAACAGTCTTTCCTTATGTCAAAGAATCTACATTCTATGAATAATTCCGGATATTATTGCAAATTCATAAACATGTTTGAACAATACAATCTCATCAGTTTAGATACAGAATCTTTAGATAATGATAAAATTGGACGATATACCACAGAAATGAGAGAGAAATATCCGGTATCTTTTTTGCGACACAGTCTTGAAAATTAAAAAAAATTTGAATTTTATAAAACTTTTAAAGATGAATATTCTACAACTGATTATCTCTACCAGGTAAGACACTATGATGAATGACAACATTTTGGTTAAGTTTAAAATAAGTAATCACAAACTTCTGATTGTACAAGGTCGATACCAAATAGATCATTTGTCAAGAGAACATAGATCAGGTAGACGATAAAATTCATTTCTTCTACCAGAAAAAAAAAAACAACAACACAGTACAGAGAAAGGCATTCATTAATCAAATCAATCGAATAACACCGGACTTTGACAAGAAATCATCTCCACAAAGCATGAAACTGATAAAGGATTCGAAGAACCATGATGTAAACGAGTTAGTTATGGAGTTTATTTCCTCCTGAATGAAAATACATGATTCAATGTTAGAAATGCAGTTATTTTTTTTTGGTTCATTACTGGTGTTGTTTGTTTTATATTTCGATTGTAATAGGTATGCTTTTGCAATACTGTACGATGATGCGGTCATGCAAAACTATTACTATACTACACCTACCACACGTACTACAAATACTACAGATACCACAGGTAGTACACATGCTACAGGTACTACACCTACTACAGATACTACTGATACTACACCTAGTACAGCAACTACAGCTTCTACAGGTACTACATCTACTACACCTACTACAGCTACTACAGGTACTACAGGTACTATAGGTACTACAGGTACTACAGCTACTACAGCTACTACACCTACTACAGACACTATAGATACTACAGGTACTACACCTACTACAGGTACTACAGGTACTACAGGTACTATAGGTACTACAGCTACTACAGGTACTACGGCTACTACACGTACCACAGCTACTACAGCTACTACAGGTACTACAGCTACTACAGCTACTACACGTACTACAGGTACTACAGGTACTACAGCTACTACACGTACTACAACTACTACAGCTACTACAGGTACTACAACTACTACAGCTACTACGGGTACTACAGGTATTACAGCTACTACGGCTACTACAGGTTCTACAGCTTCTACAGCTACTACACGTACTACAGGTACTACAGCTACTACAGCTACTACAGCTACTACAGGTACTACAACTACTACGGCTACTACAGGTACTACAGGTACTACAGCTACTACAGGTACTACAGCTACTACAGCTACTACAGCTACTATAGGTACTATAGGTACTACAGCTACTACAGGTACTACGGCTACTACACGTACTACAGCTACTACAGCTACTACAGCTACTACAGGTACTATAGGTAGTATAGGTACTACAGCTACTACAGGTACTACAGCTACTACAGCTACTACAGGTACTACAGCTACTATAGGTACTATAGGTACTACAGCTACTACAGGTACTACGGCTACTACAGCTACTACACGTACTACAGCTACTACAGCTACTACAGGTACTACACCTACTACAGCTACTACACGTACTACAGCTACTACAGCTACTACAGGTAATACAGCTACTACAGCTACTACAGGTTCTACAGGTACTATAGGTACTACAGCTACTACAGGTACTACGGCTACTACAGCTACTACACGTACTACAGCTACTACAGCTACTACAGCTACTACAGGTACTACACCTACTACAGCTACTACGCGTACTACAGCTACTACACGTACTACAGCTACTGCAGGTACTACAGCTACTACACAGCTACTACACGTACTACACGTACTACAGCTACTACAGCTACTACAGGTACTACAACTACTACTACAGCTACTACAGGTACTACACGTACTACAGCTACTACGGCTACTACAGCTACTACAGCTACTACAGGTACTACAACTACTACTACAGCTACTACAGGTACTACAGCTACCACAGGTACTACAGCTACCACAGGTACTACACAGCTCCTGCGGGTACCATAGGTACTACTACAGTACTAACAGTATGGGCGGTGGCCCGGGACATTTTGGGCAGTCTTACACCAAGTACTACCCGCGGCCAGAGAGAAACAGACCAGATCACTGGAATGAATCGAATCAGATCGGCTCGCTTGAAAACAAGTTCCTCTAAAACCTGCTTCGTAAGTTTGTCTGGGGACCTTGCGGAAGCAATAGGACTGAGAGTTCAGGTGTGTCTTGAGCAATTTTCCTTATTGTCTAGAGCAATAAAAACAGTGAATCTAAAGTATCGGTTTTGTTTGGCATAAGATTAAAAAAAAATCCTTGTTTCTTAGTCACATATGCTCTTTGTTGTGCTACATACTCTTTTCTTTATTTTTTATAATAATCCATTTTTCATTCAGTACCTTTAATTCACATAGTGCAACCTACATAATACCTACCAACCCCCGGAGTACAAAAATCAGGAGACATCTAGAAATCTTTGCATTGTAAGAGGGGGGTAAAGGGGGGGGCTCCTACGCACGAATCACGGACATTAAAAAGTAGAAATAACGCATCACGGGGATTAAAATTCCGTGTTCACGTTTCACAGAAATTTCCAAAGTAAAAGGACAGTGCATGGCTGGACCTGTTCAGAATGCCGCTGTCTGCTTAGTTAATGCAAGAAAACCCATGGATCCCACAGATTTAGGATCTACATAATATATTACTCCTTCCAATTTAAAAACTTGTCCCTCTAATTTAAAAACTGCTGGCCATTGCAACCAAGATCCCCACGCAAACCCCACATGTGTTAGCTCCACGAAAGTAAGAGTTGAATTATGATTTGTTGAGAAAAACTGACTCATCAGCTCACAGAAATTGTTTCCCAGCTCGGGATTGCAGACGCCCTTTTCTTGGCGAGTGAAACAAGAGCCAAAAAAGTTGTCTGCTCTCTTTGCGTGGAATTGTGGCTGGCTAACTTTTTAGGAAAGGGACAAATTTAATTTTCAAGGAGTAGTAAGTAAACAGGGAAATTGGTAGTGGAATTTTCCCCAAAATTTTGTCTTTTTTCGTGAGTGTAACTCTGTCAGGGTTAGTCAGAATTCCGAAAACAAGATATCGCTGGAAAGATCTATCTTTGCTGACGTTGTTGGTTACCAATTTACTAACATCAACTGAAAGCTAAATGGGTCAAGGGAAAATTGTATACATTGTACCATATGGGGATGTATACGACCCTAGTTGTCTGAAAAGGGTTAAGAAAACAATTGTTTCTCCAGTCTACCCTGTTGCTACCATGAAACGTTCACGATAGCCGGTGTTAACATAAAAGCATTGAAAAAAATTGAAAATGGCGTAGAACACGGTTTTGTCAACTACTGGCTAAAGTTCGTTTAAATAACCGGCCTTTGAGTCTTTTAACACCTTTTAGAAAAGTTCATTTGAAGGTCCACTGGTTTCCCTGTAAAATTTGTCTTCAGTTGAGACCATTTTCATGAAAAAATTAGTTGCAAATCACAAATACCAGGTAAAAGATTTTAAAGTTCATGTATCACAACAAGCAAACCAGTCACAGTTCACGGGTTTTAATTTCGTATTTTCACCTTTCACGAAAATTCAAAACACTTAATCATGTATCTCTCAATAACCCCTTTCACCTGCTCTTGTAAGAAATCATTTTTGACAATGTCTGAATATTCTCCGAAAATCACCTGAAGGCCTTCTGAATGTTCCTGACGTCCATAACAGGGTGCAAACACCGCGCCAACTTTGTACCATGTATTGTGCAATTTGATTGGGTGATTTCTGATCAACTACTATACTCGATATCAATTTGATTGCTCTGTTTTATGTTTTCCAATCTCGAACAGCTCAAATAAGAGAACTAAATCCATTTCTTTTTTACTTTCCCTTTTGACATCTCAAAACTAACGAAATTAATGAAAAAGTTTTGAAAAAGGCCACGGTAGGTATTTCCCGGAAGATTTGGTGCTCTAACTGGGAGACAAGATCTGTAACAAAAGCAGCTGAATGCAAGTTGATAAAATTCTTCTTACTTGCGATCGCCCAGAGCAATTCCCCTCTTTTTTTTTGTTCGCAGTTTTTAATGGAATCAAACCACCATGAGATGAAGTCGCATTTCCAAAGCTTATCATTTTCTTAAAAAATTAGCTAATTGTGTGGATAGCATGCTATTTCACTGTTTTTATGATTCTTAAAACTTCGTTTCAAAATATTTCGAAAACGCCCTCATAGAATTTGTTCAAACTTTGCCATAATTGAGGCAATTATGGCAGGCACATACTACCTTAAGCTATTTCTTAAAAAAACTCCTGGTACAGATAAACACAAAGATAAATAAAAAACGTAATGGCGTCATTACCTTGCCATGGCGACTCCGACTGCAATAAAACCCAGATCATAAGAAATTTTCATCTTTATATAATACAGTTGTGGTAATCTTTTTCCCATATCTTTACTAATGTTGATGTAGTTAATGCTCAAACTTGGAAGGTATCTAATCTAGGAAGTCTCTAATACAAGTCACCTTCAATTTCTGGGTTCACAGAGGTGTACATGCTTATGGGCGAAGAGCATTTGAATTTACCAACATGCAGGACCAAGATGGCAGTGACTGGAAAAAACAATTCTACCAGGAGATTAAAAAGCCCCCACTATTTTCTCCTGACATATGTTTTCTAACAGTTATTTTTTACTGTGAAAGGTGTGGACCCAGGAGTCATTTAAAAGTAGGTTGAGTTTGATCGTTTGTAAAGTATTTGTTGGCAATTCCTAAACTGTTTATAGGGGCAACCATTTGCTCTTCGACTACGGTGGGAAAACGGTAGTGCTTTTACTAGCTGGTCTGGAGAAGTTATTCACAGCAAAAAGCATGATCTCTCAACTGGGTCTTTTTCTGTTGTTCTGCTTGGAAAGAAGTTTGCTGATTCACTGGGACTGGATACGGATCAACAGGTAATACCTAGTGAAGGTTCGAAACATTTCAGTCAGTCAGGAAAATTACTTTCCTTTTTACCTTTGTATTTAATTTGTGGGACAGCTGTGCACCCAGGCTGTGCAGTAGATGCCTTCTCTGTCCGAACCAGATAAAGGTGCTCTAGAAAGGAAGGAACTATATCATGGCAGTGGAAGCTGTTCTGCTTAATTTGCCAATTACTTGCTATGAATTGCAACAGTCTTGAAGAAATTTCTTCTTAATGACAAAATCATTAATTTAAGTCTGTTTTCAAATCCTGTATGGTGTGAACTTTTATTCATGTAAAATTTTTACAAATGTTTTCCCCATGTGCAGTAGTAAAGGAGTTAGTAAAGGAGAATTTAGCCTGAATTTTAGCTGCCTCCTCTGCTCGCTAAGTCACTCTCTCCATGAATTTCAGGCTAACAAGAGTTTTTATGGTCATTATTGTGACCTGATGTTGGTTTTTTTTCTGTTTTGTTGACGTCATTCAAGGTCCTTGTTGAACCTGTTCTTAGTATCCCATCATGCAACAGAATCAGCATAGATCCGCTCAGCGCCAATGACTGGGAGATCTTGGTAAGTTGTTCTAGACAACATCCAGAGGCTACTTGACAACAAACTGTGAACACTAATGATTTATTAATAAATTTCAAAGAAGTTTAAAAATTCTCAGGTTCTATATAGTGTGAAAAGGAGTCATACTAGTAAAGGTACCTCTGGCCTTGCAGGACTACCGAAGAATCATCAAATGATAAAAAATTTGGGGTTTAATGGGGTTTTTTGTTTGTTTAAGGTACTTGGCATACAGTCTCTATCCTCTGCAGTCAGGCCTTGTGGTGTTGTAATCGGAAGTCTTTGGAAAAGGCAAAATGAATGGAAGATTCTCCACAGCACTAACTTATATTTAATTATTGCTAAATTTTTATTGGAATACCCATTGGGAGCCTCTGTGGAGGAGAGAGGTTTACGTTACGGGTAAAAGTTATATTCAGGTTAAAATTTTTTAACCTAGGTTGATTTTCCATTTTTTTTTTGTCTCCTAGCCCTGATTATTCATGAATTAGAGCTGGAAGACAAAGGAAACTTAGAATCAATCTAGGTTAAAAATTTTAACCTGAATTTAATTTTGACCTGCAACATTATATACAGTACTGTAGTAGTCAAAATGATGGCACTTACAAGCACCTCTAATCAGATAAAGTTTTATTTCATGTTTTGATTTGTCAGGAACTTCATGCTGGATATATTGAAAGCCATCTTCTTAACCAAGTGCGTGTGGTGTTTCCGCATCAGAAACTTCCAATCTGGATTCAAAATAATACATGTGTGGTTGTTCAAATTGGTAAGGTAGATCAATGTTTGTGGAAGATGGTAAATGTTGGTCCACAGTAAGTAAAAGTTTGAGAAGGTTTCAATGAAATTTTCTTTATGTGGTGTGGGGAAAAGAAATAAAATCTGAAGAGTATTCTTTAAAGTGTGTAGAGAGGATTCCATTCAGCATAGTATATTACAACAACATCATTTCTTTCATGGGGTCTTTTTTAGTGTGCTTTTAGTCCCCTACATCAGATCCCTTGGGCTTACACAAATCAAAACAAACAAATAATGCAGATTGATAGGTGCATGTATTGCATGAATGCCTATCTATGGTAAAAAGTCTTCTCTAACTGGATTTAAAAAAAAGTATAAAAATATTTGTGAAAAGCGTACTGATTAAAAAGGTTTCGTTTCAATGGTCACACCTCATTTCCAGTCAATCAAACAAACAACAAACAAACAATACTTTGTATTTACACATATTGCCCTGCAAATTAGCAAAGAAATGCTATTCAAGGCAGGGAAAAGTAAGTATTGAAAACAATGAAAATTAGTCAACATAACATTACAGAAGCTGATCTGTATAATTACAATCTTCCTTCTTCTCTTTTCCCCCTTTTAGAAAGGAGGCAATAATTATAGCTCCATTGACATCCAAGGAACAGGCATCAGTTGCGTTTTTCTAATATCAGTATAACTTACAATCCTCTAACCTACTCCGCTCCTTTCCCTACAGTTGATCTGGAGCCTTGTACCAACTGTGTGAGACTTGATGAGTTTACAGAAGTTGTTGTATCACCAAAGACAAGAGATACAAAAAGTGTCAAACAAGGTTCTGTTTCTTCCTCTCAATTCACCTCACAGACAATCAGTCAAACCTCTGGGATTCCAGACTCTGCACAACAGCTTGCAGAGACAAGTGGTCTATCAGATGGTAACAGACAGCCGTCCACAACTGCTTGTAGTGTTGTAGATACAGAAGAACAGTCTAGAGTCATTGACACTGGCCTTTTGTCCAGATTTTCTAGTTACTTTCACACACTATTTTATGCTAACGGTAACAAATCTGTTACAAATGAAAATCAGACATTAGAACCCTTGCAGAGCAGTGAACCTCAATTGGCTTATAGTACATCTAATGGCGGCAATACAATAAGAACTTTTGCATCCACTTCTCAACTTGACGAAAATGTTTCGGGGGAAACTGACTTTGATATGTGGTTACGAGTACAACCAGAACTTTCAATGGCCAGCAACATTTCAAAATCATCAGCACTCAAATACGCATTTCAGCCATCTGCAGTGTTTGTTGACTTTGCATCATTACCACCAAAAGTTCTGAAGTCATGGACCTGTAATCTGGACTTCTTTCCACCAACTGATGGAACAATTGTAAAAACAGTGCAAATAACTAAATTACTGTCACCAAAAGAAAGGGCTACTGCATCAAGCACTGCAGCTACAGTTAACAGAGTACCAAACAGTGATTCAATAACACAGGAAACTGGTGTAACTGATGAAACTGAATCTTTGAGCAGAGCAAGTCAAGGTATCAAAAGAAGGATTTTTTTACAAATCGAATGTGAATGTTTGTACATCCGGTGCTGGGTGACTAACCGCCTACCCCTCCCCTAAGTCACAATTTTGCCCTAAGTAAGAAGTATATAGCGTTAATGTTGACTTGGGGGGAGAGAGGAAGTCAGTTGTCCAGAAACTTCAATTAATCCAATCCCCAATCTCTTTGACCATCACATTAGTTTTAAGTTCTATTCTTGATATCAAGCTGACCAAGCTACTGCATGCTGTAAGACTTCGGTTGGAACTAGCAGTAGGAGTGCCCTGTGAGAGTGCCATATCCCCGTAAAAGCCCAGGTAACAAAAGTGATGAGTTTTAAATTTGTTAATTCTCACAGATATACAACCTTCTCACTGGATTGTAAACATGGTGATGACAAGCAGCAGCAGTAGTACCCTTAGCACTATCACTAAACATGGCTCTCGCAAATTGGGTGTGGCAAGTCATGTATTACCGCACCACATTGTTATGTCCAATGAGCTACGACATCTACTTGATACAAAGGATCTGTCGTTAGTTAAAGTTCAGAGTGTCTCGTATGGGCCTTCAGTCATCAAAGGGATTATATTACATCCCTTTGGAGATAATACACAAGAGGTATATATTTAAATATAAATCATATTATTTTTATCAACAATTGATTTTAGGAAAGCTTTTTTGAAGGTGGCCATGGCAACCAATGGAATGTTAACCACTAATGGCACTAGAAAAAATAGCTTTAATTATTACAATGAAAATTCAGACTGTATACAGTCTGAATTTGCATTGTACTAGTAATAAAGCAAAATAGGGCATGGCAAATGTAACAAAGTGGCCCTAGGAAAAAATGGAATACCTAGAATATTCACTGTGACCATGAGGTATATAAAGATGGAAAAGCAGGAATTAAAATGGATTGGATATCAGATGACCAAGGGAAGACAAGGAAGAAGGGATTGCTCAGGAACATTAGTTACCGGTACATGTATTTGGAAGAAAGCCGACCAGAAAAACAGTAAAGTTATCAAGTGAAGATAGTGTGTAATTTTGCAGCATAATACATGTATTATGTTGAGAGTACGGAGAGTAACGAGAATTGCTCTTTCCTTCTGGTCAGTGTAAGAAATAGTATTGTCAATTTTGTCAACTTCCTAACCTGCAAACAAGAAAAGTCTACTTGCTTGTGTATTGTTCACTTTAACAAAAACATGTTTAGAGCCTTTTGTTCACCTACTGTATTTCATTTCAGGACATCCCATCCTCAAGTGTGTTAGATGCTTTTCGTAAGTGGATATGTTCTGTGTGTAACAGAGAGACACCCTTGTTACTTTGCAGTGGAATGTTGTTGACCTGTGATATTCCTCAAGGTAGGCCTGCATTCCAGATATGCGCTGATAATTAAAAATATGAATAAATGATGTATTCGTCTCTACTTTCATCCAGCAAGAGTAGTGGGAAATAAAGGAAGCTCATACATTCTGCAGCAACTGAATTCACTTTATCACTTATAACTGAACAATGCATGTCAGAGTGCTACTGTTACTCTTACAAAGGAAAATAAATGTTTTCAAAGACATTATTTACTACTTGAATGAAAACAAAAAGGAAAGAAAGAAAGAAGAAAAAAGAAAGAGCTATATTCTTGGACCATCATGCTGATTATTTTATGATATGACATGGCATGTAGTTTTTGGGGATCAGAAAAAGTAGTCAACTGAGATAACTGAAAGTGTGGTGAAGTGAAATTGAGATAATGAAGTTTGACTTTTATTACTTGTTGTTCTCATTTGTTATGATAATCAATCTTCAATTATGTGATTTTATTTTGCAGCAGGTCATTCTGTTCAGTTTGTCGTGACAGTACTAAGCCACGATGAACAAACCTCCAACTCAGCAGACAGACTTTCATATTATCAACTTACCCCTGAAACTCTTAACAGTGTAACAGTTGTCACTGGAACTCCTTCAAATTCATTGAACAATCCTTCTCCAGTGATAAGTCCTCTTGAAAGCAGGGCACAAAATCTTAAGCATAGTATTGCAGATCTGGGGTAAGAAGTTATAATCAAGTTATTTTATGTACCATAGTAATACAATGCTACTAAAGCAGGGCCTGAGGACATGATATATATAAAAGCTTGGATACATTCAAAGCAGTTTGGTCAATTTAATTATTATATGCAATAATGATTTACAGGTGTAGTTTAAATACAGAGTTTCTCAAGGATTAAATATTCAACGTACTATTGCCCTTCGTTATTTTGTGCTTAAGCTTGGCAAGTACCCTGTACATCAGTAACTCTACACTGCATATTTATAGCCAGTAACCATTTTATTTTGTATCATTTTTTCTATTAGTTAATCCAGGCACATTAAGTCACCCCTCCCTCACCCCACTTCCAGCATTTTATGGGTCAGGCGAGGTCCTATTAATTGGCCTTAAGGGAACTATGGTGTTCCGCAAATGAACTCATTTCCTTCATGACACAACATCACAAGTGTAAGATCAGAAGAGTAAAAATTTGTATTTGTACGTTTCTTTTTTTTACAGTGGAGTGACAGAGTGCTTTCACAAGTGCCTAGACCATTCTTTGGCTGCCTTAAAACAGAGGCTAGTAGCAAATCACCTTGGTGGGAACATTATCACAGGATTACGCAGTGGAGCTTTGTTAATTTGTGGCAGTGGTGCAGGAGCTGGGGTCGGCTGTGGCAAAACAGCCCTTGCCCATGCAGTGTGCCATCAACTTAATCAATGGCCTGTCTGTGCTCATATCATTGTTGTGGACTGTATTCCATTCAGAGGTTTGTGTTAATCATTCTACTAAATGATATTTTTAAAGGACTTCATAATAAAGTGTTATTTTCAAGGCATGTGCAACAACACTACATGGTCACATAACATAAACTGTTTACAGGTAGCCATTATGACTCCTGAAGGGTCATGAGGTTATCCCCATATTAAGATCTCCTTTCAGATAACCCGTCCAGCCCAGAAAGGTTGCCCACACCACCGGAATCTATGTCCCCTACTCTTTATGAACAGTGGTGTGGGGTCTTTTCAGTTGTCTTTTACATCTCACAAGAACCAGATTAGTGAAAGTGCTGTGAGGTGGGACAGTCTACAGTGTATGGTTTTTTGTCCTTATCCTAGAAGACTAGAAAGTATAACCGTCTGCAAATGTCATTACAAAGGCAGCACTTTCTTCTCAGCTCTTTAATTTAAGACCCTGATTGTTGATTAAGGGGTTTGAATCTGCCACATCCCACGCAGCAGACTGACGCTCTCCCAACTGAGCTAACCAGGCAGCAGTGGTGGCATTTAGTGTCTTGCTTGCAGGCTTATTGGTAGTCCTAACGTGGCAAAGAGATAGATTACAGGGTGTGTTCAGTGATTGGATTGTATTTTTCTTGCAGGAAAAAGAGTTGAATCGATTCAGAAGCAGTGGCAACAGGTGTTTGTTGAGGCCGCTTGGTATCAACCCTCTGTTATTCTGTTTGACGATTTGGATCAACTTGTGTCAGCTCCCAGTGCCCTTCAAGAAATGGGTGGAGAAGCTCTGTACAAGCGTCGACTTGCTCAAGGTGAGAGCTGGTAATAAGTATTGACTGTCTGTTACACACTGTTCTCACCCATCTACATTGTATGTATTCATGTTTTATGTTTTTGCATCAGTCATTTGAGGATTTAAAATATGTGTACATTTAGTATGTTATTTAATGCATTACATTTTCTTTGGGCTGTTTTCCTACCCGTATGCTTTGTCAGTAACTGTGCTCACGCTGGGATGGCTCCTCCTAAAATGTTCTACAATATTAGTATTGGATTTAATGAAGCCAAAACAAATTGTAGAATTGCACAGGTTTTGGGCATCCTACTGTTGAACAGTTGTGACTTTTTTGAGCAAAAAAATTTGCCATCTGTCCTCTTCGAAGAAATTATTTAGGTCAATTAGCAAGGTATATCAGTTAGAAATCTACATCATTTCATTATTAAATTTGTTTAATCCATGTAATGTCCATAAAGATTTCTCCATGGGTCTGTTGGCCTTTTCAAGTAAACATAAATTATTTTTTCGTCTTTCATTCACCAGTATTCAAAGATCTGGTCAATGCAGAAATTGGCCACAATAGCAGGGTGGTTGTCATAGCAACCAGCAAATCCCATGATTCATTGCATCCTTCACTACTGACTTCAAGAGGGTGTCACATATTTCAATGCTGTGTGGAGCTGCATCCGCCAGATGCAAATCAGAGACAAGAAATCCTGCATGCAATGATAAACAAGCGATTTCCTCAGGAACTTGAACTCAGGTAGATATGAATTTCTAAACTTATCACATGCTTTCACTTTATAGCCATACAGTCTCGAAGATCATCCTTTAAGCTTTTTGTTTTGAGAAGGACACTGAACTTTAAATTTTGGGTTTTCGTTGAGCTGTTAATACTCCCTGTTCCCTGCCTTTTTAAATGAACCACACTGCTATAATTGTGGATCAAAGATATAAGAACTCTGTTTATTCATTTACCCATTTTCTGACTTAAGTTCTACCTCCACTGTCTTGACCTTTCCTTGATGCATTTATTTTGCCATATCATAAACTGCTGCTAATAAGCCCCCCACCCCACTTATAACTGCCACCCAGTTATAGCCCATCTACCTATAAGCAAAAAAAAAAAACGTCTGATTTTAAGCCCCCTGGGATATAAGCCCCCCCCCCCCTCATTTATAAGCCCCCTAAAACCCCTTTCAAAGATGTATAAGTCCATGGCTTATAAGCAGCTAGCCTGTTCCAGGTGTTCAGATATTAAAGCACGGGCAAAAAATTGACGAGGAAAAAAAACATAGGAGCCCCAGTCTCTCCTTGTTTTTCCTGCGTACAATTTAACTCGCTCCCCCACATCTGAACTCAGCGCTCCACTACCTGAACGCCTAGAACACACTAATAAGCAGCAGTTTATGGCATACTCTGTCAACTAGGTCATCATCACACACAGTAATAGTATAATTTAGTGTTGATATAATATTTTGTGTGCTCATTTCAGTTCACTGGTGAAGAAAACAGAAGGATTTTCACCCAAAGATTTGGGATCGCTACTTGACCGTGCTTTTCACAAGGCAGCAATCAGGAAGTTGAAACATTCAAAAGGTGAATTGAAATAAAATAAAAAAAGTAACACAAAAGGGAAGGGTTAAGTGCAGTAGATTGATCTCAGTTAACAGACACCCCATGTACTAAGCAGACAAGCTTATTCTCAGCTACATACAAACACTTTTTAACCTCCTTTAAGCAGCACTACCCCGGTTTGGCTGCTTTTTCTGGTCCTATGGATTTCCTCTTTCAAGAGGTTCAATGAAATGTAGTAAATACACTGTAGATGAGGGTAATATATACATATTATACATTTGAACGAACAAAAGACTATTAAAAACAGCTTTATATCCTGTGAACTATTTTCTCTATATCCACAGAAGGAGGTTTCGGCCCAGCTATTACAGCACAGGACTTAAAGGAAGCTGTTGAAGGATTCACACCTGCAGCATTGAGAGGAGTCAAGTTACACACTGCAGGGGAGTTAGGTTGGTGTGATGTGGGTGGACTGTCTGCAGTTAAAGGGGCTCTGGTGGAAACACTTCTGTGGCCGACAAAGGTACACACTGATTATAAGATGCATTGAATGGTAACTGGTTAAGTCACCCTAAAGCCATCTCATCCAAAGTCACCTGGCCTGTTTCCTAAGGCAAGCCTAAAATGTTGTTATTTGAAGTACCAATAGAATTAGACATTGATAAGTCTAAGGTAGAAGATGTTGTAACAGTCATTTGGACTTACCTGTAACTCTCGGACAAACAAATAATTAATACACAGGTAAAACTTACAGCTTTAAGGAGTTATTATAAAGAACTGCCCACATGCCATTTGTAGAATGCTCTTCCTACACATCATTGTACTTTATTAGGTAGTGTGTTTCTGTGTACAATTGCAACTTTGCAAATCAGTTTGTTTTATTTTTCATCAGTACTCATGGCTCTTCAGTAAATGTCCTTTACGTATGAGGTCAGGTCTTCTCCTTTACGGACCCCCTGGTACTGGGAAGACTATGTTAGCTGGTGTTGTTGCTAAGGAATGTGGGCTCAACTTCATCAGCATTAAAGGACCAGAATTGCTTAGTAAATACATTGGAGCCAGTGAACAGGCAGTCAGAGATATGTTTACCAGGTAATTAAGAGGTTACATTAAAAAAAAAATTGGACCAATTTTTACAAGTTGCTTATTCGTTTCCATCCAGGCCATGGAACGCCAAAGACGTGCACTCATGGTTGAGCTTTTAGTCACTAGAAGAGCAATTCCAAATAAAACTGAGCCATTATTGAAGGGTTTTCTTTGATTTCAAATCTGTTTTAACGGTTTCAAATGAATACCAAACAGTCGTGAAATACAATGTAGCTCCTTTTAGGAAAAGGAAATTTGTGCAACGTAATGCGATGTTGAGTGATATAAAGACTAGTTACAGTATTTTTAAAAGCTCACTTCCACTTCTCAAAATCCACGATGCTTCCTATAATACAGGCATCTCTCTATTATGGACAATTTCACCTGCTCTCACAGATACCGAATTTCACATGTTCCCACCTCTTTAGTACAGTCACCCCTTTGATGAGGGCAAAAGCCCACGTGGGATATATCATAGTTCTAACATGACTCCGAGCGGACAAAACTGCAATTCCATTGTCTTGAAGAAACTTGAGAACAAAGAAAGCCCAACCAAATATAGAAATATGACCAGAAAGCCTCAGAGTCATGTTAGAACGAACATGTGCTATTGACTCGCCTTCCCTAGCTGTTCCTTTAGTGTTCATATTGATGATGTTCAATTGTATTGGAATGTTCTTCAAGAGCAATATTAGAGACCTTTAGATTCGAGGACGTAGTGCATGAGCCAGGTAGGGTCACTGATACCACTCGGGGAGACAAAGGCTCTCCTACAAGGACGACTACGAGTACGAGATTTGACTTGAAGTTTTTTCGCGTCTTCTCAAAATATAGACTTCCCGGAAAGCTTCATTTTACCATTTTTCACTAGAAAAGTTAGCATTGTTATCTTTAGTGAAGGAGGTTACGCGCTCTCCCGATCCCACTATAATGATAAAACTTCTAACATTTGGTTTCTTGTTTTCGCCACCACGACATTCGCGCGAAAACTCGTAGTAGAATGACGACGGCTACCACATTTTCCCGCCAAAATAACACTGGCTCACGCAACACCGCGGCAAAACGTCTACGCATGCGCCAGGTTGAGCATTTCCGGTCTCTTTTTCAGTCACACTTTCCAGTCAGACCAAAGTCTCCCGCGCGCTCTCGGCTTCATTCTGTGTGCAGCTTGTGGTTCAGTTGTTCTGCTTTATGCTGCTCGTGTTTTTGACTATTTTGTACTTATTGAAATTGCTTTTATGGATAACCAGGCACAGATCACTGAAACAATTAGTCGATTAGATTCAGAAAAGGTAAGATGATAATAAACTCAGTGTGTAATTTTGGCTAGAGCGTCAGGTAAACTGATTTTCATTCACGAAAATAAAGTTTTTGACTGTTATTTTTCACTTAATCTGGCTGAAACTAAGACATAAAATTAAAACGTTATCATTGCAAGCTTGTGTATTGTAGTTCTAATTTTCAGTTCTTCAGTTTCTCAGTCTACATGTGTTAAAGCCGATTCAAACTTTATTTGGAAAACGACAACACACAATCGCTTTGTAGTTTTGTTTACCAGTGGGTTTTACCGTGTTTTAAAACGAAACTCCGTTTCTGGGTTGATTGCCATGAAACATAAGCTTAATTATACTGTTGAGCCGGTTGGCAGCAAGTTGACAACTCTATTTATTTATTTTTTCATTCTCAGAATCAGAGAGCGAAAGCTGGTTCAGTGGCTTTTAGAAGTCGAACTTTTCATGCCATGCATTTAGCAGCTAGAAGTTTCGTGTTTGCATGAGATGCAGCCGAGCCGCACGGTCTGAAATTATTGAAGTCTTCAACAAAAGAACAACCATGTAAAAGAATTAAATAGGCATTTTCTTCAATGAAAGTCATTTATAGGCATGTTTAGTTTCCCGGTGACTGCAGTCATCAAAGTCAAAGTTGTTATTAAATCCCGCCCATCTTTTGTTTTGAGTTCTTGTTTTCTCTGATAATACACCGTATTCACAAATGGCGGACACGCGGGAAAAAACTGGTGCCTAGTCATGAAAGCGAGGCGTTGGAGGGTAAACAAAAATTGCAAATGAAGACTTTCAGTGAACTTGTAGAGTGTTTAGCACGGATTCCTCCTAAAATAACTTTGTACGGACTTCTTTTTAAATACAATTATGTGGGATGTCTTCTGCTTTTAATGTCTAATATTGATTTGCTGTTTGCAATCAAAAGGGACGCGTATATCTTCAAGGAAACAGGATGATTTTGTAGGTTTCCGAAACATCAGAAGCTCGACAAGTGGGAGATGGCTGCAGAAAAGCGGCAAACATGTTGGCCCAAACTTCACATTGAAACCGAGTTCGAAAGCCAGCTCACTGCAATTCGGTAAAACAGAAATATAAACAATGCAAATCTTGGTGGAAAGAAAAAAAGAAATAAGCGATGGAAATATGGCCTACTTGTTAACGCAAGAGACGTGTGCCATTGAACAAAACAGTTCAAATCGAGATGGAAAAAAGGAAGACAGGAAAGAAGCGGTGACTGAGGTTTCGATGAAGTTATGTTTCGTGTTTATTTGCCAGGACGTTTTTCTCTGGCCTTTATCGATGAACTATCTTTTTGGTATAAATGCAGGAGCGATCGACTGGAGTACGCTCAAACTTTCAACTTGTTACTTGGCAGACTCGGTAAGCCGGCCACATTTCATTTCAGCGAGTAATTTTCATATTTCTTATCTTTGGCTGTTAAGAGTTTAACTTCATGTTCCATAATATTTTAAAAGTGAAGAATACATACAAGTTAAGAATACATATATAAATAAAATGATGGTCTTCTTAAACGGATCCAGACTCGCATTTAATGATTCGAAACAGAAGCTTGCCGTGTTCAGTCCTGACACAAACATTGCCTTAAAAGTTTAACCTAGTAAAATGTGAGCTTTATACCACTTTTTTACCAAGAGCTCTCCGAGATAATGCCGTAAAGGAGACCAGGCAAATAGCAAGCCATAAGATTCACACAATAGAGCTTCTAGTTTTGATAAAATTATTTTATTTCGCAATTACAAAGAAATCAAAAGATTTTAAATTTGCACTGAATTTGCTAAGCTCTGCTAACGTACCTCTAACAATTCACTCCAAAGCGACGGAATTAATATCATCCAAAGGAAGTTGTAAATACAGACATACATAGATATGTGTAAAATGACACTGACATGAATGAATGAGTCTCGTGAATGAATCTTTCACCCGCTCTCGACTTGACTTGTTTTGAGTAATGGCGGAGGTCTCTTCCGTTGACAAGTAGGCCATATATCCGTCGCTTATTTCTTTTTTTTCTTGCCACCAATATCTGTTTTTACTTCTGTTTTACAGAATTGCAAAGAGCTGGCTTTCGTATTCGGTTTCAGCGTGAAGTTTGGGCCAACATGTTTGCCGCTTTTCTCAAGCCATCACCCACTTGTCGAGCTTCTGAGGCTTCGGCAACCTACAAAATCATCCTGTTTCCTTGAAGATATACGCGTCCCTTTTGATTGCAAACAGCAAATCAGTACTAAACATTAAAAGCAGAAGACGTCCCACGTCATTGTATTTAAAAAAGACGTCCATACAAAGTTATTTTAGGTGGAATCCGTGCTAAACACTCTGCAAGTTCACTAAAAGTCTTCATTTCCAATTTTTGTTTACCCTCCAACGCCTCGCTTTCATGACTAGGCACCAGTTTTTTCCCGCGTGTCCGCCATTTGTGAATACGGTGTATAAAACAAATTATTGAACGGACTAAAATTTTATTTCCTGGTTTTAGTGTTTTTATGATAATGATGACGTCTTTATTTTGGTTTCTTTCATAAGTATTGTTATTCTTTTCTTAGTTGTCGCCTTCTCCCAAATTAACTTATGCCAAACCAGTAGCATGCAAGAAAGCCAGTAAAAACAAATTCGTCTTGTCGAGCGCTCGCGAGCTACTGCAAACTTCAAACATGATTTTCACCGTTGGTGCAAACAGATAACCATGTGGTGCAAAAGTTTGAGAATAGAAAAATATATAAGCTTTCGAATGAAGTGATTTTTTGGGCCCCCTTTTTTGCCTGTTTCGCCCTTTTTGCTTGTAAACTTGGCGCGACGGCAAAGTTATGCTTACGCTATTGGTTTATATACTAGACCGGAAATAAAAAGCTGACCGGATATTAAATTTTGTGCTCATGCGCATTGCGTTTTGCCGCGGTGTTGGCTCACGCGCGTACACCACTTCAAGTTTGAGAAAATCTCGTACTCGTCTTAGAATACCTAGAATCTAAAGCTCTCTGTTACTTTAAATTTAATACAGAGCCCAGAGTGCCAAGCCTTGTATTCTGTTCTTTGATGAGTTTGATTCACTTGCACCTCGCCGTGGGCATGACAGCACAGGGGTAACAGACAGAGTTGTCAATCAACTTTTGACCCAGCTGGATGGAGTTGAGGGACTGGATGGAGTCTATATACTGGCTGCCACGAGTCGTCCAGATTTGATAGACCCTGCTCTTCTCAGACCAGGAAGACTAGACAAGTGTTTGTACTGTGGTATACCAGAAAAGGTAATTTTGTAAGTGGGACAATATGAACCGAATAAGTACTGGTTGCCTCATACGCGTAAAGGGACCTGGAGATGACACAAGCCCTGCTGTTTTCTGTTTGCACGTCTGATCTGGCATTACAATCGAGCCTCCATGTGCCACCACCTCTCGTAAGCGACCCCCTCCCATAATATAAGCGACCACTCATCCAAGTCAACAACATTTTCCCAGTCAAAGCCTTATAGCTGTAACCCTCGTAAACGATCACCTCTCGCAATCGACGGAAACCACTTTTACAATGATGGTTTTATAATTTTTCATTGTTTTTCATCTCTTGTAAGCCATCACCTCTATACAATGCGGAATGCCTAGTCTAATCTTTGTATTTGAGAAGAACTTTCAGAAACAACATGGGCTTACATATATTGTAACCTAGAAATTGTATAATTACATTTCCTCCATGAAGTAGATGTGTCCCGACTTCTTCTCTTAAAGACCTCCAGCAATTCGAATCGTAAGCGACCACCACCCGTTGGCGACCACTGTTTACGGGAGCTTCGACTGTATATTCATATTAAACTGATTCAAATTAAACTACCTACGCCTCCACATTTAAAGACTAAGTCTTAGAAGGAATCGTGTGATATTGTCCCTGCTGTTTGGGATGTGTTTCAAGTGTGTATTCTAGAATAACATTGAAAACTTCTAGTTCAAACCGAAGGCGATTATGCTTGTACAATAACAAGACAATTGGGACAATTGTTTCAAAAAGTGGATATTTTCAATAACTTTAGGCTGAATCTAGTTATTCATTTTACAGTCAGAGAGACTTGAAATCCTACGAGCCCTATCAAGATCTCTTCTCTTGGCCAAGGACACGAAGCTAGCCGATATTTCAGACATGTGTGAAAACTTTACCGGAGCGGACTTGAAAGCCCTGTTGTACAATGCCCAGTTAGCGGCAATACACAGGAACACCAGCAATAGTCAACTGTATAAAGGCCTGTTTAACAAGGACAGTGAAAGAGGAGATGATGAAAATGACAGTTTGCAAAATAAAGATATAAAAGAGAAGGTTGTTTACATTCCTAACTTGGTAAAAGGTCCTGTACACGTCTCATCAGACGAACTGACAAAGCTGTATTCCGAGGTAAGTGAAATATCCGTTAGTCTGCGACAACAGCCGTCTCTTTTCGCCGCTAGGAACGTTTTGATAAACGTCCCTAGCGGGAAAAAGCGAGGAGAGACAGCTGTTATCGCAGGCTAAATATCCGTGTTCATAGTCGGAATGAGTAAATAATCGGTGAATATTTCTGTTTTCATTATAAGAACAAAAAAAATGTATGTATGACTATATGGCAGGCTGAACGGGCTAGTTGCACAAAGTTTTGATAATTGAAGTCGCCAAGCATTGATATTTGAAAGTTGAATACGGTAATTTTTGCCGGGTTGGCTAGTAGGACATTTTACTCACTTGCACAAAATTTCGAAGAAAAAATTCATGTAAAAATGAAATCTATAGTCTTAATTCTTGTTGCCTAGAGTGCTAACATTTGATTCCTTTCTATTAGGTTATGGTTATCGAAGAACATCTCCGACAGCGGAACGGGAGTGATAAAAAGGTATAAGAATGGATTATAATAAATGATGGTTGTAATTGAAAGCAAGATCTCAGCGAGAGTGATTATCCCTCATTAGGATGCACGGAGTTCAACATTAATCAATCATACAGTTCCAGTCAGCACTTTCTGTGCTGGACTTTGTAAGGGTCACTGACTAAACAGTTGACGGTCGTTTCGCCAACCGTGAAGCAGCAATTTGTTTGACCTGGCTCATTTGCAAAACGACTTACCGCGTTAGCGAACAGGACTTTAGCGAAATGACCGGTCACCATGTTAACGAAGGCGGGCAATCCATTATTCTTATTGCACTTTTAAATATATTGCTCTGCTCTTCCCTAACGAAAAGACGTTCTTTTAAAATTGGATAACCCCTTAAAGCAAGTATTCCTTTGCAACGAATTAGAGGAATAAAAAGTTTAAACGTTGTTTCTCTCCTCGTAGATGACAGCCACTGAAGTATCAAAGCAACAACCAGCAGGTGGAATAGAAATCAGTCAGTCTGATTTGCTACAAGCTGCGTCATCCATGGGCCCCTCCGTGTCCGACAGCGAAAGGCGTAAATACCAGGCAATGTACGTATTGAACATCTTAAAGTGCTTGTTATGGGCTGGTGGCGGTAGCCTGCGTGGCAGGCGCAAAAAGCAAGGGGTGGGGAGGGGCAAAAGCGCGAAAGGGTAAAGAGAAACCTCTCCCCAATCCCCTCTTCCAAATTTCCGTCTCCCCGACCTCCTACCCGTCCCTACTGCTTTTGACGCCTGCGAAGAAGGCTAGGCTGGTGGAATGCTGGTGGTAATCATGTCAATTGCAGCCTTGGTTTGACTCCTCCCCAATCGTCTTATATCGTTAGGGAGTTTACTCAACAAGAGGATGACAAACCGCTTGAGTGGGACAAACGTGACGAGGCTATTACTCGCGTGTTTTGTCGGGAAGTCACTTAACATTGATGCGTTTTGCTCTTGTACAAAAAGATCTGTTCAAAGGAATGTGAAGTTTTGCGGAAGGTTTTTTCAAACAAAAATATTGTCACGCTTGTCGCACAAGGTTTGCTGTCGTCTTTCCTCTCCGGTCCTGTTGCGTAAGTTTACTATTTTTGAGCCCGATAACGGAACAATAGGGAGCTTAAAAGCAACAGCGATTTCGAGCGACGGACGTCAACCGGAAGTGGACTTTTTGCATCATTGGGCAGTGGTTTGGCTCAAACTCTCGGGTAAATCGTCTTTATAAGAGAAAAGAAACTTAGCAATACAAATTTGTTAGCGCCAAGGCCTATAAAAAGGGAGAAGGCCTCACTTCCGGTTGACATGTGTCGCTCAAAAACGCCTTTGCTTAAGCTCCCTAATCATGGGAGACTATTACGGCATCTCGACGAAGAGGACGATGGCAAAGGAGAGAGGGGGGGGAAAGAAGAAACGCGCCTACCCGCGCTCGCACTTCCCTCGTTTTATATTATTTTTGAAAATTAGTAGGGAACTAAAAAAGATAACCTCCCACGCGGACTTTCTTAGAAGAAGCCCTAAGAAGGTTCGCGTGGGAGGCTACAAAAGAGACTACTTTAGACGATCAAAACCTGGATGCCATGGTTTGTTAAGAGTGTTGGACAGTGGTTCCCTGTTAGCAGAGGCCTCTTTTCTCTGCTATTCGGAGCCTTTACTGGCGGGGAAGACAGTGTGAACGGTGCCATGAGAAGTGAAGAGGAAAAACAAAGCACAGGGGGTGGTGAAATGCCTTGAAGGTTCCAAGAGGATTACTCTAGACTTTGGTCTGTGATGGTGATTTCAGAGAGGAAATTTTGTGGGCGTTACTGTTACATTAGAACTTACGGTCGCCACAATGTTATTTTGTTTTTCAGATATGATACATTCATTAAATCGCGTGGAGGAGATTTTGGTCAAAATTCCACTGGACAAGGAAAAGCAACTTTAGCCTGAACGTTTCGGTCTGGATGCGATACCAGAGACATGGTATACATGAGAACCAACCCAAATGGCTCAAAGCGTGTGAACCAATGAACTTTGGAACTGAACTTAGTCTAGATTTCAGTGCTACAAAAGAAGCACATTATGTATGCCACTGACATGGCTTCTAATAACTTTTTTCAAGTTACCATATTTACTCAAATAAGCTCCGCATTGAGACGTTGATTCTGTTAAAACGGAAAATAATAATACCGCGTCCAACTTTCAAATAAACACCGCCCTCGAATAAGCGCCGCATTTAAGGCTTGAAAAGCGTTGCAGCACTTTTTCGAGTTAATACGGTATGTCAAGTTTACAAGCCAAGTAACGCTCATTATTTCCAAAAATGTGCTTAAAAATACGATACAGAACATAGCACTGGCCCAAGGATAGAGAGAGAGATTTGCCATTTTCTCAAATGTTTCATACGTTGTGGTTCAATTTTATCCTTGGTTTAAATTTTATTTTCTTTTGTTTTTGTGTATGGTAATGTATGATAATGAGTTTGAAACAAAAGAAAATAGTGGCCACACGACCACAAAAAATTGGCCCTGCAAACAACACGCACGCCTTCTGTAACAGCTACAATAATGACTGACAGTTCACTTTTAAAGTCTTTAATTATTTTGCTTAGGAAATTATATTTTACATTTAACTCTACCCTATGGCCAAGATAATTAATGAGTTTGTTATTGTGCCAATTAAACCCAGTAACTTGTTACATCAACAGAATAAATCATAAATATATATTTTTTATTTTACTTTGTCTGGTCTCCTTTGTCTTTGGGTGAAGTGTCAAAACTTTTAATACAAGGTTTAAGATACACCAGTTGCATTGGTGCCTCACTTGTCTCTTTTTTCCCCTTGTTTTTTCTGTTTCTTCTCCTTCTCTTTTTCTTTCCTATTTTTTCATTCTCGGGCGCAGGACTATCCCTTTTGAAACCAGGAGTAGGATTATCAATGGTACCACGAACTTCCTTTAGTTCCTCGTCAGGTAGCTGTTCTTTTCCTGGTTGTCCTGTGTTTTCTAATCCTACAGGAGTATTCGCTTTTGGGTTTTCTGTGTACTCTAATGCAATCCCTGAGTTCTCTGCGAGTCTTTCTGTATCAACCGCAACATTTCTTATCACTGAAGGTTGTGTATTCAGTTTTTCTGCATTCTTTGTTAGTTTTCTAACTTTTTTTCGTGGTTTTTCATGCATTTTCTCAATACCAGGCAAATTTTCATCCTCAGAATCAACTTCATGGTAAGCCTCTTCAGATTGTTCACTTACATCCTTACTGGGTTGCAACCAAGGTACATAGAGCGGCGGAATTCTAACTTTGATAAAATGAACCAGCTCATCAAACAATGTAGGTTTATCAGTGAGCTGAAAATAACATAAAATTGTCAAAATCCTCACTTATCACCTCACATATATATGTGATACTGAACATGTCCAAATCATGAATATATGAATTTCATATATTGGAACTGTGGAATGAAATAAATGCCAAGAAGATCATCATAGTTAAATATGCAATCTATCTAGTTGCGAAAAGAAAACCTGAAAAACTTCATGCTTGCTGGGATTTGAACCCTGAACTCTGTGATACTGCCATGCAGTGCTCTGCATGTATATTTATCATTTCATCTTCATCTTTTCTGGGTATATGCTACTTCCACATTTCCCATAATGCACCTTATTTGCCCCCCAAAATTTTGCATAAGCATTGTTTTCAATTTCTCTTGGGACAGCTGTAACACCCAAAACTACGCTACACAAAATTTCGGGGGTTGGGGGGATGGGGGGGCAGGCGAATAAGTTGCATTGTGGGAAACGAACCAGTTAAATGGTCAGCTCCCAGTTGGCTTGCTAGCTGATATTGGTTAGAGTGCTACACTGGTATTGCAGGGGTCAGAGTTTGCATGCCAGTAAGCCTGAATTTTTTCAGGCCTTCTTTTTAAATAAGTGGCTTCTTATACTGTGATTTTCTTCTTTGCATTATTTTATTTCTGAAACACGTTCAATAATATTTGCATCTGACAACAATAACATTTACTTTCATTAACTTGTACGAAGCTGTATGTAGATTGTACCATAGCATAGAAAAGGTACCAGTATTTACTTGTAAGTTGTTATTTAAAACAAATTCCAATAAAATAAATTACTGTACTACTGTTTGATCCCTTCTTATTACTAGAAGAGACCCCCAATAAGGTAATAATAATAAAAATAGGAAAATTTCATTTTATAAAAATGGACACTAAGGAAAAGCAAAATAAAAGTATCAAGGACTGCTGAAGAGGTCTCAGTGAATAATTTGTAATAGTATAGAATTTTGTTCCCAAAAACGTAATACAGTGGAAGCTCTTGTGAGCGGACTCCCTCAGGATGTGAAAAAGGTGTCTGTAACTGGAGCTGGCCACTTACAGGAATGTAAAAATACAGAGTTTGAATGGGAGTTGAGAAAAATAGGATTATGAGCCAGGGTTATGATAAATTATGAGCTGTTAGGAGAGCTGTCCGCTTACAAGAGTGTCCATAAGGAGAGATTCCACTTTAAAAAAAATTAATACTAAAATACAACTGTATTTCACTATTTGAGTCCTGTGTTCAGGAGAACAATAAGCAAGTTTACCTTGAATCCAAAGGCTGCAACTCTACGGACCCCTAATAATTTTGGAATTGCAGACAATCCCATGCCAACAAGTGCACAGGCAGGAGTATTGCGCGTTACACACAGTACAAGTAGGTGCTCTAACAGCGTAGTAGGCTTAATTGATCCATCAACCTAGATAGACATGGAATAATGTTGGCTTCAAATGAATTAATGGTAATTTTGTAGTAGGCTTCATTGATCCATCAACATAGATAGAGTGACATGGGATAATGTTGGCTTCAAATAAATAAATGGTAACTTTGTAGTAGGCTTCATTGATCCATCAACATAGATAGACATGCATGGGGTCATGCTGGCTTAAAATGAATTAATGGTAATGTTTGTAGTGGGCTCCATTGATCCATCAACCTGGGTTTACCTCATTGTAAGAACCTGTAAGAACGTTTTCTTTGTTTAACACCTTTTGTTTTCCTAGGTTCTATTCTTTGTTTCCTTTGCTTTACGTCACTCATAAGTTTTACAGGTTCTTACACTGAGGATGAGCCAGCAAGCTAGATAGACACGGGGCAATGTTGGCTTAAAAGACCATGCTTCATTATTGAGGTGTACGCGTAGGGTGAATTGCAAATCAAAAACCAAATGCTGTTCTTATAAACAGATGTAATAGTTACATATTTTACAAGTAATTAATTGTAAGGTTCCAGTCCCATCTGTTTTAATGGAAAAGCGTAATAAAAGATGCCACGACCAAAATGTAGAGATAATGTAGTCAGTTGATGCTGTTAGGCAGTGGACACTTAAAGCAGAATAACTAAAATAACTTACATGTATTAAAGGAGCTGTGTCACAAACAATTTATCAAAAACATTAATTCAAACAGTAGGAACCGCCACAAAACTGGGCGACTGAAACATAAAAATAACCACTCAAAACATTCAGAGAAGGTAAAATAACACAGCAAATGCAAAAAAAAGAGATAGGGATGGATAAACTTGAAGAAGATTGAAACAGACTGCAATTGTGATGTTTGAAAATTTGTTGAAGACTAACAGAATTTTCAAATTCTTGCTTGTTATTTACAATGTTTGATATAATGCTTCGGAGACATATTTGATTGACATGAAGCTGTGATATTTTTGTCATTAGGAAGTAATTTCTCAAGTAGTTCCATAGCAAATCAGGAAGCGTAGTTGGCATTTTTAAGAGGATGAACTAGCCAGCCGTGACACAGCTTCTTCAAGTACTTAAGAATCTTTGAACAGATAAACTTGTGAGACAATGAAAGTATGATGCTTCACAGTCGCAGCACTTTAAGTTATAGATATCATTCAGGGCTGTCGTTAAGAGGCTGGTGATTTCCGCCAGCTCTTATGAATGTGGCCCCTGGCTACTTTCATGAGAAAATAGAAGGATAATAGAACCAAAAGAAATCCTCAGCTATTTAATTCCCTGCCTACTTATTGTATTTACCTGGCAACTTGACATCTTAGTGATATCCCTGATTATTGACATGAACTTTATATCAATTTTCAAGTAACATACACTTTTGTGGCAAGTGGTCACAACTTCAATATTATTTGCTTTGAAAAGACAAACTTACCAGCACTAATCTGAGAGTCCCTTTTTCTAATGCTCTCATTACTTGATTGAGCCCAATTTCAAGAGCAGATCGTTGTTCTAGTTTCTTTGCTCTTTCTTTCTGTTCCTCCAATCTTCTAGCTGCTGTTTCTTCATTTTCTCCAGCCACAGCTGTCGGCATTCTAGCGCAAAGCTGTTTAAACTGAAGAGGCTCTAGGGTTCTGAAGAAGAAATAATAACATCCTGTCATTATTCATCCTGTCGTTATTCTCTTTATCATCACCAGCTAGACAAAGCACAATTCAATCAAAGTGTAGCATTCAATGCCCAGGGGGTACTTCCTATAATGGCCTATACGGAGCTCTAGGCTCTGCCCAGAAGAGGTACCTTTTTCAGGCCTCAGATATATATGAAGTGGTAGAGATTATACTAGTTCAAGTACCGTATTTCCTTGAATAATAGCCATCACTTGATTAATTGCCTGCCTCGAACAATCGCCCCCCTTTGATGGAAATATATAAAATAATCGCCTCCCCTGAATAATTGCCCCCTCCTTCCCCTCTTGCCATCTTCCCTTTCTTTTATCCCCTCCCTGTCAGGTTGAAGTGGAATCTGATCCAGCAAAACTGATCAGTGATGGTTCAAGCACTGAAAATAAATCAAGGAACCAAAATTAATTTGGAACACTAAAAGCACATGTTCAGTTTTTTTGAAGTGATAATTTTTTTGATTTAATGGGAAAATACAACAAAATATTAAGGGCAGAACTTCCAGTGAGAAATATTTGAAATAATCGTTTCCCTCAAATAATTGCCTACCCGCAAATAATCGCTCTCTTTTGATGCGAAAAATCAATATTTGCCCCTGGCTATTATTCGAGGAAATACAGTATACAGAACGGTAGGGAAATTAATCTGTCATTTTGGTCTGTAGAAAGATGCATTCTGTGGTTGTGAAAACATCGAGAAATATTCTAGGATTCTGAATTGTTCATAACTAAAAGACATCGCATTTACAGCAGTTAAAAGAGATGCAAAGTTCAAAACTAGGCATGGAAAAGGGTTGTCACTTGTCAAAAGAAAGTATGAAAGGGTACTATTTCTGTCAAAAATGGTATTATTTGTGAAAGGATACAACAACAATACAAGTAGTTGGACCTTGAAGCGGAACCTCCCTGTATAAAAATTTGTTGAGTACTCCCCCAGGATTCAACACCACGTTAGTCAGAACTGGCTTGCCACACCAGTCAAATTATAATGAGAATTCCACTTAATCCATCAGAACTTTCAAGCAGGATGTAGGCATTGGCAGTAATGGGTTTTTAGAAAAAAAACTCTTGAAAAATCAGGGTCTATCTCATTTTCAAAACAACAGGTTAAGCCAGCCAGTCCCTCAGTCTGTTTAACCCATTATTGAATAAAATACATGTAAAATATTGGGATAATTTCCTATGCAGCCGTTCTTTGTGTCACCACAAAATGCTGTGTGTTGGGTTGACAGTTTTAGATTTACAAGAATTTGATTGCGATTAGAGTTGCCTCTAATTATCCATACCTTACAATCTCATCACATATCAGTCTGTTGCCACCATTCTGTGTCATCTTTGGCCTGTATAAAACAATATTTAAGTTACATTAATAATAAAGATCAGTCAGAAAACAAACTGCTCTGTTGAGTAAAAGTGCTTTTTTTATGGTTACTGGAGAACAGCCTATTCATAGTTAGTGCGCACATGTCCTTTACTGGGACTATTATTTTTTTCTAAACCATCAAAACCTAGCCATTCCTAGTCTTTCCAGACCACCCATAACACATGTATACCACATGCACCCAACAGCTACCATTCAGACTCTCTTGTTGATCTTTCCTTCACAATTTTACCATGTTAATTTGTTTCCTAAAATGCCTAATGAAGGTAATCAAGACAGTTACAGTTGGCCCTCCATTAAGCAGCCACTCTCTATTAAGTGGCCAGTAAATAAATGTCCCAAAATAAATGCAGAAAAGAATGGGGAATTAAACCTCTATTAAGCGGCTGTGGCCACCTTTTGGCCCCTCTAAGAAGAGTTTATATTCCATTGTTTTCACCTCTATTAAGCTTGATACACTTGGTTTGGCTTTAATTTAAGAAAATAAAGTCCAAGAGAGAAGGTGACAACAGACTGTGGACCAGTATTGCTTCTCCCATCACATTATGCTCAATTATGACATTCCTCTATTGAGCCACCAGCCTCTTTTGCTGGCACCCCAAGGGTGGTTGCTTAATAGAAGTTCAACTGTATTTATCAAATGTCTTTTTGCTGAATGTCAACCAAAGATCAGTAACAATGTAAAAAAAGAGCATTCAAACAATCCATAGTGTCATATCCTTGCACATTGACGTTAAGAACTGCAAGATGGTATGTTTGCAATCAAATATTAGACTTCAGAAAAGCTTATTATCAATGCCATTGATATGACCAAACCATAAATTTCATGCCCCATGCCCCAAGAATTGTGTCATATTAGCAGGGTTCCACATGATGTATACTGTAATTTTAGTGAAAATGACTTGGATGGGAATATATAAATAAAAGTTGCAGTTTATGACTCTCAAAGCAAGCACCACAAAGTTTTTATATCAAGCTCCATTTTTAATGGCTTTAGAGAATTTCTTCACAGTTCAGAAATATTAGAAGTGAAAAGTGATTTGGTTGGGATTTTTTGCAGTTCAATTTAAGGGTTTTATTATTTTTCTTTGTTTTATCATACACCATCACGTATGCAGCATAAACATGTCTGCATGGAAATAATAAAATAAAACAAGGATAAATTTGAACCATACATCCAAGTCACATTTTTCAATTTGAAACTTTGTCATCAATCTGCCACAAATAATATGCTGAATACAAGTCAAGTTCAGTTAAACTTTAATGGATATAAATCGTACTGAGAATGACTTTTCGTTGTTTTCTTATGGCAATATTTCATTAGAAGAACTGGCCTGCTCCTATTCAGTAATGATGTGTCACAAGTAGTGAAATTCATTCAAATTACAACCAGATTCCTTAGCAACGCACCCAATTGTCAAACTATGCCACCAGTCAACTGAAATTTAGAATAATAAAATTTATGAAATGTCAACTGATCATACAACGTAACAAAATATTTGATTGCCTATTATTTAAATGTCCTTTAAAAAAACATACAAAATAAAGTTAGCAAAAGTAACATATTTTTTAAGGATAAGCTCTATGAAAAATTGAAGGGAGCCCCGTGCTTTTTCTTGTTGCCCAAGAGCAAAAATTAGGTGCCAGCAGCCACTGAGGCTGCTTGAGTACACGTTAATTTTTTATCATATTGGCGGAATACATTTTATAAAAATCTATAATCAAATATTGCCCGAATAAAAAATCACTAATTCCCCTACCAAATTGATCAAATAACTTGAAATAAATTGATATTCAACAAACAAGCTGTATAAATCCATGGTAACTAGAAGTACCCCTTTGAGTATCCTGATCAGTCAGTTGTTTCACCTCTACAGTGATTGAGTTCTATATTCTCTTAAATTTTTTAACAATTTTCAAGCAACCAGGTTATGAGAAGAGAGTAATTTGATTAGAACTTGTGAAATTTATCCCAGATGAGCTTTCTTTACTTTATTTCATTTTACTTAGCTTTTTTTTCCTTGAACCTATCAGAAAATGCCTTACTAAAGCCTTAAAATGTGGGTGCTTGCTAAGTTAGAATGAAAAAAACTAAGCTGATAATCTTGCATGCAGATCAGAGTATAAAAAATGAGCAGCCTTGCCTACTTAAATCGAAGTGTACCGACTAGGATTTCTGAATAATGCTTGCAAACCCTATACTTTAAGGGACTATTTTTTATCTTTTAACTTAGTTTACGAGGCAATTTCTCTTTTAAGAATGAGAAATCTCCACTTAACCCCAGTCGGTGGTCCGATATACAAGCTGAGTGGGATCTCAAACAGTAAGTTTATTTTGTCAATCAAGAAATCAGTAATGTTAGTAAACGTATAATATATCTTACCATTGAAGACTGTAGGGTGTAGAGAGAGCATGCTTGGTAGAAATTTGTGCAAATCGTCTCTTACGAATACCTTCTTTCTTTACCGTGGCGGCCATTTCGTTTGTGTTTGGTTGTTGGAAAAAATCGCTATGTCCCCGTCCCCGATCCTCTCCCCAGTTTCCCGGTGAGGCAAATAGGCCCATTCCGCTAAAAGGTAGCCTGGGGTGCTTACCATTTGACAGAAAAATCCGGTGGGGGTTGTTGGGGTGTCGAAAGCATAATTGTTAGCGATTTACCAGTTTACCGTAGAAACGCCACATCCGTTAGGGTTTGAATCCAAAAACAGGGCGAATTTGTGTAGCGTGAGTCTGGAACCGAGAAGGAACCGGTTAATGGTAAGCAACATTCCATTTGGTTCTTACCAACCGGAATGAATGGACTACCTCAAAACGTACTCGTCAATTTTCGGTTGGAATTTCCGAAAAGTGACCTGTTTGCCTTGCATCCGGGTTTTTTTTTTTTGCCTCTTTGGCTCGAGAGGGAAAAATAAAACAGATTTCAGACGGTAAAGGGAGAGATGATCGCAGGCTAGCTAAAAGGAAAAAAAGTGTTTTTGATGAAATATGGATATTCGGTGTCATTCACCATTTAAAATAGTTTTAAAATTTATTGTTAGCCAACACTTCCCAATTGTTACTTTTTATTTAGAGCAGAAAATTTTGCTTTCATTGCATTTCTAGCCTGCGATCGAGCAAGCTCTCCTAGGGCTCCAGGGAGAGCTTGCTTGAGCTTGAGAACTTGAGAGCTTGAGAATTTTTTTTGTGTGAGTGTGTGTGGGTGTGAAATTTCAAAAATTAAAATGAGACGTAAAAACGCACGTTTTTTGCCAAAATTGTGTGAAGACATTTTACGCCAAAAGTGTAAAAAAATAATAAATAAACGATTAGACTATTCATCACATGTAAAAAATTCCGGCGTGACAAATAGGCGCATGCTTTTCAGTCGACCAATGTAATCGCACAACAAAAACCTATATAAAAGGCGGCAACGACACGAGACCACGTTGTTTTCCTTTTGAGTCTTGCGTGAAACGACTTCCATCTGTGAAACAACATGTTCCGTATTTCGAGTTTTCTTTCTTTTGTTGGTTTGTTCCTCTTGATGACGGCTGAACAAAATGCTGGCTTACCTAAAAGAAAGAAAGGTGAGTAAATCTTTGGTTATTCCCTTTGTAAAGGCGATATGGAAGACTTGTTACAAGTTGCAACTTGGGGTCTTGTGGCAATATCTAACTTCAACTTGCGTCAACGCGTTAAGATATTTTCTTTGGTTTTAGCGAGATAAAAACTATTGTTTTAGCCTTTTAACGTATATGTTTAACCCCTCCAAAAAGCTGTAGAAACAAGTTTCGTATACTGTCAACTCATGGACTCCCGAGTCTGTACAGTGCGTTGTCTTGTACCGGTCAAGTTTCCTTGCCGCAAGATTATTATCGCTCGCTTTGGTTTGGTGTAGAATTTTTCTGCAATAATGTTTAGTAAATGCATCAAAAGCAATTAAAATTAAGATTTTTGTTGTATTTACCTACCTACATTCTAAATTTTTATTCGCGAAAAAGTCAGTTGACCACGTGTTGTACAACACTAGTCGTATCTTGTGCAAGCAAACGAATATTCTGAGGCAAAAAAGTTCTTCACTAGTTCTTTCTTTAAGTTTCTCTCAGTCTAAGGCGGGAGCCGGTTCCTGTCTAAGGTTAGTTTGAAAAGAAAAAATACTGTGGGCGACAATGAGAATAAATATTTTCACATAACTGTTAAAATCATTTTCCGTTTTCTTTTATTCCAAGATCGAATATGAGGGCGGAAAGCACGTCCGGAGTCTGAAATCTCGCCCCCCCCCTCCCCCCTCACCTTCCCCTTCCCTCCCACCGTGCGTTATTTTTAGCTGGAACTTAAGAGTATTTTTTGGCATTACAGGTCAAGAAGGAGGCTTGTCCAAACAGGAGAGGATCCACATTCGTGAGGTAATAAAGATTGCGTTGGAAGAGTTCAAAGATGAAGACATTCTGAAGGTGTTGAAAGAGTCTTTAGAGCTGAGGTTAAAGATCTGTTTCGCTCCGTTTCCTCCCCTTCGACCTGCCAGTAAAAAGGTGTCCTATAGCAACGGTAAGCATAATTAACTTTTTGATGTTGTTTGTTTCTATATGTCAATAACGAGCGCGACGTAATGTCGCACAGAGAGGAGGATTCTTAGCAGTTCATTCTCGAAATACAAGGGTGGCTTGCGAGTCAAGGTGAAGCAGATTTTTAGCGAATTAGTTTCAGACTTCGGACTGCATATATGCGCCTTCTTTAGGCCCAGTTTAGCTTAATGAGCTAGAAAAATGAATTTTTGCCACAGATTCAATGCAAGTGCAACCTAGTCTGCTACACAGAGGTTTTTAGTGTCGTCACGCAACGCTCCTCCACGGAACGTTGCGTGACGACACTAAAAACGGCAGTGTAGCAGACTACTAGGTGCAACCTTGTCCCCAGCACTTTTTTCTTGGAATCAGAGAAAAGGGAATACTCTTTGGACGCTACTAGGTTGGTGCAAGTAAAAAGTTCAACGTCTTTTAGTTTTGGCAAAAAGCTCATAAGAAGTGTACTTCTAAGGGATTCACCTGGTAGGGGTGATACAAATTTTTAGCTTGGAGTAAGGTTAAACTGAAATATTTGGGATACATGAAGCTTGTACATCTTGTACAAAAACAACATATAAGGACATTTTAGTCTTTTGTTCATTTGTCGCCACCTGTAGAAGGGCTGTAGGGGTTGCAAATGAGAGACCATGTTTGTGTGACCGGGTGGAGAAGGCATACAGATAACACACCCACGGTTGTTTCTTTTTTCCTTTGAAGTATGCGCTTTGTGCGTGTGAAATTAATGGTTTTCCCTTAAAGGAGCCTCATAGCAAACACACCATTATTTGGGGGGTGGGGGTGGGGGGTTGGGGAGGCAAGTTAGCTTTTGTGTTACAAAGCATTGCCAATAACTGTGCATGCATCTCCGATATAGTTGCTAGATGCATCAATGACCGTTCAAATGACTGATTATATATTATTTACAGGAAATCTTGTAGGTTATATCTGGCAAAAGGAAAGGTTTTTTAAAATCCCTTAGTACATTCGGATAAATTTTAACAGAGCTTTTCAATAAAATAGTTTCACGCTCGTAATTTAATGAGCTTTCTCTAAGTTGATACCTAATTAAAGAGATAAAACTATTAAGTTATTTTCTGTATTACATAATGGCTTATAAAACGTTGTATGTGTGTGATAGCAGGTAGAGCAGTTCAGTTAATAAGTTTTTGTGAAAAAAAGGTTATATTCTGGGCACTTTTTTCTACAGGAGTTATGGAAGATGAGGAATTCACGCCTGAGCAAAGGAAAGGACTTCGCGAACTTCTACTTGAATGTTTAGAACACTTCGATGAACAAGAAATGTTGGATTTTTTGACACATTCCATCGAATTCAGAGTCAAGTTTTGTCCTCCGCCGCATTACCTCCTACCTCCAGGCCCTTATCCCAGTACGTTTCCAGGCCCTGAGTCGGGACCTAGCATCACTCCGAGGTCCCCTTCAAAACCACTTGGCATTACTCCCAGGTCCCCTACAAAAACGCCTTTGCCCAATTCAAAAGCTAATCCCAAGACAAGAGCAACTACCACTTCCAGTGGCCAAACCTCAGCAAGTCCCATAACCACAGAGGCTGCCACCCAGTCAGCCTTGGTTAAAGAACGCCGACTCATTGAAAACGCAGTCTTTGAAGACGACATGGCTGATTTAGCTGAAGACGTTACATTCGAAGACGCAGCCCTCTCAAAAATCCAGTCTGACGAGCCTGTTTTGAATCAAAAAGGCATTAAAGACGATGCTAAAGCAGAAGTAGTCAACGAGGCATCCAATAAGCGTGCTTCTTCTCCTTGGAATTCTCGTTTTGTCGGAATAGGTGAAAAAGATTCCACAAAGAAACTTGCCCGACGAATGAAGAAGCTTCTTTCACCCCAGCAATGGAAGCTCAGCAAGGCAGATTTGGCTCCTGAAAAAGAAATTGCCGGGTCCCCTGAAGACGAAGCACAGAGCGACATAGAGAAGCCCGAAGTTGTCGGACGCGCTATCGAGGAACTCGTTGAACCAGCCAGACTGGCGAAGAAGTCTTCTTCTCCAGAATCAAAACTTACTTTGTCGAACCTCGTCTCTGATAAAAAGTCCGTTTTAAACGAGCCAGTCGATCCAGGCGAGTCAGAGTCCAAACAACCGAACGACCGGTCCATCGTCGGCTCCTCGGAGAAAGTCGGAAAAACGTCTTTGTCGACGAACAGCGACGAGGGCGAGTTCTCCAGCATAATGACGATCGACTACAGCGAAGCAACTCACGAGGCAGATGCTGGCGTCGTGGGAGTCAACTTGGGGCTTATTGCCGAGTCAAATGATGAATTATCGTAAAAGAAGAATTATTTCTTATACACACCCTGAGTGGAGGGTATACAAATATTTATGGTGATTAATTTGAAAATTTTAGTAATTGTAATACTTTTCATAATTTATAAATGGAAATGATGTAAAAAAAGAATCTACGTGAAAAGTTTGATTAAATCACTTTCATGCTCACAAATAAAGCTTCTTCTTTGTGCAAGTCGACAATTTTAAAATTTTGATTGTATCTTAACACCTGCACGGAATGAAATGATCTCCCGCTTTTGATTACAAACATAGACTGCGATGTTTCGACCTCTCGCTGTTGGTTTTAACCCAGTAGACCAAGGATTAGACTTTCACCGGCGAAAAATGTCTGCGCATGCTCTACTAAAAATGACACGTGATCTATTTCGCGCAATGTCATTGGCTCTGAGGCAAAATTGCCGGTTGAGATGAAAAAAATAATGGCTGTGTTTTTGACAGTGAGAGCGTTGTGGTTTTCTTGCCATAGTAAGAGATCAAAAAACATTTTGGTGAAAGTTTTGAGTGGAATGTTTTCTCTAGAAAATGTAGCGCCTTGGAAACGGCGGACAAACCCAGTGGTGGGTATTTGTCGGAGATATTGGCTTTGCAATCGCCGGCATGGGTGCGAAAGGCATGCCAAAAAGGTGGGTAATTTTGACTTTCTATGCTTACTGTTAGTTTCGTGCACATCGGTACAACAGGAAATTGTAAAGAAGTGAAAGAAAAATTATTGGGCTTTGTTATGTATATAAATTAGCTTGTACCGCTGTGCACGGAAGCGGCAGTTGTGTTAAACGTGTGGACCGTTTTCGTACCAAATATCGACTTGCATCTTTGAAGTTCAGGGACCCTCTGGGGGTCTAGTTCAGTGTACCCTCAAACATTCGAATTTTTACTTATTAAGCTTCGCTGGCATTTTATGCTCAGGTTAAAGTTTCTCGCCCCACAGTCCAACACAAGAGAAAATTGAAAGGTACAGCTGGTGGAGGGCCGTTTGAGCAACAGAATAATAATCATTATAACGTATTTACTAAAGCAAGGAATGACCTACAATGATCTACAATGACCTACAATGACCTACAATGATCTACAATGATCTACAATGACCTACAATGAGCTACGATGAGCTACTACGAGCTACAATGAGCTACTACAAGCTAAAATGAGTTAAAATAAGCCCTACAATGAGCTACAAAATGACAGACAATGATGTTTGTCGTGTGTCACACTTGGACGTGACACTAGGCTTATAGTATTAAATTGCCAAGCACATTTTGAAAAGGCAAAACAAAAATTGTACCTGATCTCAGGTAACTTGAGAAAGTTGAAAATAGATTATTGCAATCGCGTTTTTACCGGTATAGCACTATTATACCCTGTATTGAAGGAAGTCATGCAGGCACTCCCTTATTTTGGCCTAGATGGGTATGGGCCACTGAGTAGGATATGGATTTTACTATTTAGCATTACAAACAGAGCATCCTGTTGGACCGAAAGCCATTTAAAGGGTCTTATGATGTCTTATACAGGCCAGGGTACTTTAAAAAAAATGAACAATTTTTCTTTTGAACAGGGTCAGAATTTGAAGGCCTCCTTTGTCCATCTCTACCCTTACGTCCCTTGAAGATCCCCCCAGATCGACTGTTGGGGTGACTGTGTTTGTTCAATTTGTTTGAAAAAAAGACAAGACAAAATAAAACTAATGCGAAAGGTTGCAAGGGATGGTTTTATTACACTGTAAATTTATCTCCAAGCGTATTAAATAATTAGAGATGCTGTCATTGTTAAATGGGCTGTCATGCAGCAGACTAAAAGCGTTACATTTATGCACACATGTCCCCTGATCTTTTTTTTTTTTTGTCTTTTTCTAAAATCTTCATTTTAGCTCATTACAGGGATTACACGTTCGGTCAGAGTAGCTCATTGCAGGTCATTTTAGATCATTGTAGATCATTGTAGGTCATTGTAGGTCATTGTAGGTCATTGTAGGTCATTCCTTGTTTTAGTAACTACGATCATTATAATTATAATTAATAGGAAGACCGCTAAATCTAAATCAGCGCATTTTCTCTTTAGAATGTGTGTCAAATGGGACACGATTTTGATCGATCGAAAGTGAAAAAAATAGTATTTTCCCTAGAGACCGTACATGCATTATGCGTGCACAAAGTTGTTTTTTTAACCGAGAACAAAAATGGCCCTATCATGTTTGGCACCTTATATTACAATTTAAACTATTTCCTGAACGTTTGCTAGAAGTTATTCTGTACTTGTACTTAGTCATCTTTTTTAATCAGCCATGGCATTAATGTTTTCAGGTGGATTGTTCCATAATAATTTGCCCCTCTGTATTTCACTGAGAATTCTTTGGCTGTTAATCTATGTATACGTGTATGTTGTGCACAGTTAATTTTGTATCTCAGCATAAATATTATTTTTTCTTTTATTTTTAGCATACATTGCCATACACAAAAGGAACAGAAAATTATAAATTAACTGCAATAAAAAATTGACTACAATATTAGAATAAAATTTTATATTAGATGCTGATCAGGTATATTTGTGATAATTATGTAAAGTCTTTTTTTGTGAAATAATCTTGAAAAATAGCAGGTAATGTTCCAAAGAAGGATAAAAGTGTAATGAGATCTACATGTAATGATTGAATAGAAATGTTTTGGCTTTTCATAAACTGAGAATTGTCTAAAATAAAAAGGCAGAGCTGTCATTAGGGGCTGTAACCCATAACACCTGTTACAGCTGAGCTCACTTGATGTTACAGGTGATCAAAGTGGAAAGGTGAAGGTGGTAATTTAAATTTTTGGGACCAGTATTGGGTGAATCTTCATTTGCTATGGCTGTTTCAAAACGTAATGACAGCCCTGAAAAGGGATGCTTATATCTCTGTAGAGCAATCCTTGGAGTTTTTTTTTTTTTTTTACACCAGCATACTTGCCCTCTTTGGGTCACAGAAGATTGCTAGCATTGGGGGTTTACCTGTACTGTGTATTTATTAATTGTGATTGAGTACTTTTAAGTTTTATAATATGTATATGCGTAATCAGTTCTTGTTTTGCCAAAAAATGCTTTCCAAAATATGGGTTTTCTTATTTACGATGTCAGCTAGAGCCAAAAATTGGCACATCATGCTTGTTAGTTTCAGCCGGTGAGAAATTTGGTACATCAAGTACAAACTTGTCCAGTTTTCAATTCCAAACCTTTGTCAAATTCATGGTTGCATGATTGATGCATGCACAGCAAAACATTAATTTTTGACATTGTTTCATTTTCTTCAACAAAAGACCAATTTACATAACTTAAAAAAAGGGTAAGAAAATACATGTAACTTAAAAATAATATACATTTCCTTTCTTTAAGTTCCATCATGAGGTCACATAGTATTACATCTTTCTGATTGTTGAGTGTTGGATTTTCTTTTGTACATGTATCAAATTCATCCATGAATTGGCTCACAGGAGGCAATGACTATGATCGATAAGAGTGCAGTCAGACCCTTCAAAGTATTATTGTACACTGTAGCATCCCATCAACACTGTAGCCAGTTTCAAATAGTAAGTTGTTCGTAATTAAATTTTTATACCATTTGGAATATTAAGATAAAAAGAACTGCTGGTAAATGAAATTATAAGCACCACTTTATGGACAGCTCATTATTACAGACAGTTTTCTTTGTCCACAGAGAACCCAAACAGTGTATTAGCTAAGAAATAATAATTTAGATGTACATGTAGTAACACTGTATTAGCTTATAAGATAGTTATCTTGAGGTGTAACTGTCGCAGACGACTCGCCTGACAAGCAAGCATTTGACACTGGCAATGTTAACGATCTCTGATTCAAATCCCTTGTAAAACGAATCATAAAGAAACAGGAACACAGGTTCTTACATCTTATGTTATTAGCTACTACAGCATAAATGCATCTTAGAATAAAATAGAGCAGTCCCCTTTTGCTACGGCCCAAAGACTGGACACACTGAACTCAAATGCTGTATTAGCCAATGGAATAATTATTATTCCATTGGCTAATACAGCATTTGAGTTCAGTGTGTCCAGTCTTTGGGCCGTAGCAAAAGGGGACTGCTCTACAATGTACACTGTAGCTGTAAGCAAAGTACCAAGCTTTTTGAGAAAAATCCACTTTTCAGCATAAAACAACCAAATCTGGCTATTTAATGCAAAATCAGGTGAAAAAGTCAGCAAAAGGCGATTTGTAGGTTTTTTGATTAAGGGATAGGTAGCATGATGGTCATGGACCGCTTGCATGTGCATATCCAACAGTGTTTATTAACTGTGTAATATCAGGGCTGTCAAAAAGTTTTTAAGTAGCAGGCTCATAATAAAATAATAGTAGGCGGCTTTGGAACTCGCACCAAAGGATTTTGTTAGAGTCTCAGTAATGTCCCAGACCTTCCACGACATTGCACCGTTCTAATGTTTCACAGATCTAATTACTGTTTAAATATGCATTCAATGTGATTCAAACCTGGGAAAAACCTTACAGGAGTTTAAAGTTTGGGGTAAACTTTTAGTCTTCATGAAATTTTAGTTGGATCATGTTGATGAATGCAGTTGTGTAGGATATGCAGTTTCCTATTTTGATCTTCTGTCAGAATTATGAGAGAACTCTCAGATACAGATCTCATTCAAACATTATAGTTTCATTGTAATTATCATTTGTTTCTTTTCCTATAAACTTCTCATCAGGTCTACATTTTGCATGAATTTAATGTGATATATATTTGAAGCGGTTGTTGGTTTGTAGTTTTCACTTTCAGTGTTTTTTTTTTTTATATGAAGTTGAGTTTCTTCTTAGTTGTTGGCTAAGGCAGTGTTGAAGTAGTGACGTGCTAACATACTTTATTGTTCATTTCTCTTCAGAAAAGATTGATTGATCCTGAATCAAACAAAGTGTAGCTTCACAAACAAGATTTTTGAAGAACAAATGTGTATTCAAGCAAAGTATATGTCCCTAACAGTATCAATAAAATTTAATAATGGAAAGATCTGGGTTTTTACTCCTTTGTAGCACTTTTGACTACTCATCACTTTTCTAACCTATATAGTAAAAAGATCATATGGTATAATCAGTATTTTTTTCCAACTAACATATTTGCAATCAAAGTTCTCATCTTTTATATATAGTATTGCCCTAATTTTAAAAATTTCATTATCTTATTCAGATCAAGCACAGTAACCATTGAAAAGAAAAAGAGAAAAAAAAAACCTGCTCGGTCATAGACGGCTTTAAAGTTTTGATATTAAAATTGCAACGAAAAGAACATGAATGCAGACACTACAGTTCATTTAGCTCATGTTCAAGCTTTTTTTATAAATTAGAAAGTCTTGCTGGAGAAGACATAATTTTGCTTTATCTTTTCGGTAAAAAAAGTAATAAAATAACTTCCAGGTGTCTAAGCAATTTAAAAGGACCCATAGTGTCTTATTTCTCCGCTGCATAGAGCTGTGAACAAAGGCCGTTCTTTCTAGTGACCCGGCTTTCATCAAAATATTGTTGTCCTTCGTGATCGTGAAGAGTGCAAAGTTGAATCCGGTAAACCGGCCTAAACGCGAGCATCGCAGGGAACGAATCCCATAGGAATAGGTGAAAAAGGATAATAAAAAGTCTAGGCTATTCTAAAAATATCCGTATATGCATTTGCAACTCATATTAAGCCGCAATTTCACTTCTTTCCACTGGAATAGAGTACCGAAGTGTGACGTCATAGAAAATGAAATTTGTGAAATTATGGGATTTGTTAAGCTATTCTGAAAGAACAACGTCCAAGACGCCTACTCGCCAAAAATTAGCAATTTGGGGCAGATTGTCTCTGAGATATTAGCCCAGTTATGCTCCGATGACTCCATACAAATCCTTCTAAATCTTACCTGGTTCCTAATCTTATGAACCAAGCCAAATTTAGAAGGATTTGTATGGAATCGTCACAGCATAACTGGGCTAATATCTCAGAGACAATTTGCCCCGAATTGCTAATTTTTGGCGAGTAGGCGTCTTGGACGTTGTTCTTTCAGAATATCTTAACAAATCCCATAATTTCACAAATTTCATTTTTATGACGTCATCACTTCGGTACTCTATAAACAAACGATAGATGTATTGCCGCCATTTTGAATTTGGCAATGTCACGTGGTCGCGCGTCGACCAATCAGACAATTTTCGCCGGTGAAGGATTAGACTGGTCACAGGCAGGAGCCCATAACCAGTCCTCCATTTTTTTTTGTAAGATGGTCATAATCGAGCGCTTACCTGAACGGGTAGCCTGCGTAACAAGCGTTTCCTCGCGAGGTTCGTCTAGAAAGCTGGGACAAGAGCAAAAAAAAACTGTTCAACCTTTTTTTGCTTCCGCTCTAACTTTCGCGCAATAACTCGATTGGAAACGCTTGCTACGCAGGCTACTGAACGGGCGGCTCTAAACGGCGGCCATATATACATATCTTGGTTTCATATGATAAGGACTGTGAACAGTGTAACCTAGTATGGTAAGGCGATGACGTAAAACATGGCTTACTGTACGGCTCTCAAGTAGCATTGCAAACACTGGCATAGCAAACGATCAAAACATTGATTAAATCATGTTAAGAAGGACTTTCGCGCCCAGAAAGACAGATTGTTGCATGGTTTTGGCTTCGAGGACAAGGTTAAAATTATAATGTGTTATAAGCTACCTTTTAGAGAAGAGAGGGGAAATCCATCAACCTCGTGTGTCCCCAGGGCTTTTCCCTAAAAACATGGGAGGGGCGGGATGAGGGAAAATCCTCAGGGACGAAATCCATCCATCGGGCTGCATCAAATTTTAGCACTCATCCATAAATCTTTTCAGGACACAGATTTGTTTTCTACGCAAAAAGGGGCTCAAGTCTAACTAAGATTTAGTTCTAGAATAGCCTGTGCCAGGCTCTCGGTCAATACACTGTACAGAGAAATAAACGAGCGGGCAGTGAAATAGCGAACGAGAAAAACTGAAGGTGGGAAGAGAGAAGCTCACCAGCGGTTTTCGCGCAACCTTTCTCGATCCTTCCGATCCGCTTTCCCTATCGAATGTTATCGATCAGTTCGACTGCTATCGTCAACCCCGGGGGGGGCACTTTAGGAATTTCTGGGTGGGGATGTGCCGCTGGGACCCTGGAACCCTTAACCTATACCAGAGCTAGTTCAGCTGAATTTTGCTACCCTATACTAGAGTAAACTCCCCAAATCCCACTATCCTAGATAGATAAAATCTTCAACCAACTGATCAGTTTCTTGAAAAATGATACCCTATTCTAGACCCAAACGCTCTGATTTATATACCCTATCCTAGAGTAAACTGCTTGAAAACCATACCCTTCACAGCGGCACATACCTACATAGCCCATATATGGCAGTACCCCCCCTCCCGGTCGTCAACAGCTTATTCTAAAAATACTACATAATCGTTCGGCCCAAAACCTCCCCCCTAGAAACACCAATCTGCATACGCTGTAGAAGAAGATTTGCATTGCAGCTAGGGCAGTATGTACTGAAATTTTTTCCTTCTAATGTTGGTTTTGACTCATGATAGAGGCGAAAAATGAACAAAAGACTAAAATGTCCTTATATGTTGTTTTTGTACAAAATGTACAAGCTTCATGTATCCCAAATATTTCAGTTTAACCTTACTCCAAGCTAAAAATTTGTATCACCCTTACCAGGTGAATCCCTTAGAAGTACACTTCTTATGAGTTTTTTGCCAAAACTAAAAGACGTTGAAATTTTTACTTGCACCAACCTAGTAGCGTCCCAAGAGTATTCCCTTTTCTCTGATTCCAAGAAAAAAGTGCTGGGGACAAGGTTGCACATAGTAGCAACCTAGTCTGCTACACAGAGGTTTTTAGTGTCGTCACGCAACGCTCCTCCACGGAACGTTGCGTGACGACACTAAAAACGGCAGTGTAGCAGACTACTATGTGCGTGTGAAATTAATGGTTAATACTGGATAAGGAGTATCATAACGTCAAGACGATATTGAGCCTTTCAAACTATTAAGAAAATTAACTTTCTTGATCACTCAGTTCATGATATGCGAGGTCAATTCTAATTATTTTTAATTTTTTTAGTCGGCTAAATTTTTCGTGCTCAGCGACGAATTGAGTCCCTTGTAAACTTAAGGCATAGATATTGAAACGGGGCTGAATAGAGTACCGTGCCAAGAAGAGTACAACGCATAAATTATGACAAATTATGAAATACCTTAATCGACGCGATGACAACATAATGACAAAGCTCTGACCTCTTAATCCAATTAAGTTAGTCTCAAATAGGTTTAAAGGGACTTTAAATTCTCGACAATTACTGTGTAAACGAAAACTCTTTTATTAAAGCGGCAGGACAAAAAGGCATGCAAAGCAGACACAAATCACTTAACCTAAAATTCCAATACAGCGGACACCTTCGAGACCTACCCAAGTGTCAATTTTAAAAATTGCGCAATGTTTGTTAACGATTTTAAACCTGTACTGTGATAAAGTTCCATGTTGTTAAGGAAGCTGTGCTGTACTTTTTGCGAGACTTCTGACGGTGAACTTTGATCGCGATGACAATCATACGGCCGGATATCGGTCTAATTTACACTTTTTTGACAGCTAAATGTATTAATTATCTCGACTACAATACGTATTTCAATAGAGGTTTTTAAAAATAGAAATTAGCCAAATACAATTTATTTTAGTGTCCGCGTCCTCTTAATAGAGGTGTCAGCTGAATAGAGGTTCGTTATAAAGGGAAATATAAGATGTTAATTTAGGGACCCGGCTTGGTGTCCGCTTAATGTCCTTAATAGACCTTTTAAGGTCTATTAAAATAGAGGGTGTCCGCTTAATTGGGGGTCCGCTTAATAGAGGCGGCGTCACTGTACATTGTATTCAATCACAAGTTGTTTCAGGGGAAAACCCAAGATTATAAAGCATTTTTCATTTTTATTTCGGGGTGGGGGAATCCCTTTAACAGGCTTTGTTTTAAAAGGTATGAATATCGGCGGAAAGGAAACATCTAGGCAGACGCTTTCAAAATGCCGCCTGCTCTGTCAGTCCCCTCTCTCGAGAAATGGCGAAAATACGAACGGCGCTCGATGGCAAAGCAGCAAGAGTTTATAGAAAGATACAGAGATGACTTTGACAAAGTCCCTGTCACAAATTCAGACAGCATAAAGGCTGGTGATCATCTTGTTCTTGAAAGAAAATATTATGATCATCATATGCTGTGTACCTCAGTCAGCGGAGATAACCAGGTAGTCGTAATACACTACAGTGGACCAGCTTTGGGTATCAGTAGAGCTCTAAGAAGCATCTCGTTCAAAGATGTTGGAGTCAAAGGAGAAGTAGAAGAAAAAATGTTTTCGTTCGACGAACTTGTGAAACAACAGGTTCGTATTAAAAGTAAAACTGTTTAACACAAAAATACCTCTGCCGCGTTGCTACCGTTGCGAAGTTAAAGATCGTTTCAGTCGTTGTCGTCAACGGAGAATCAGGATCAATCTGACCCAGCGTGTCTGAAGAAGAAATGAAAAGGAAACTGCATCTAACTGATTTTCTAAGTCACAAACTGCTACTTTGTGGTGTTTTGACCTAATCAAAGTGTTTATTAGATAAATAAACTAAATGGCGTTCTGACAACGAGCACTGACACTAAAGTTTCGTTATCACCCTTCACAATAACATTTCGACGGCAACAATTAAAAAGGCAACTACTTTATTGGTTTATCGTACCATAAATTGTGTACTCGAATTGACAAACTACTAAGGAACAAAGTCAGCGAGCATGAAAAGATCGGAATTATGTTTTTCAATCTCCATTTTCCCTTAATTTGTTTTATTTTCGATTTTCAATTTCACTTTCATCATGTTGATGCTACTTCCGGCAACAAAATTTTTGAAATCGTTCTTTTCATGCAGAAGTGGAACGAATCAGAGCGCATAATGTTTTTGAGACAAAGTTAGTGTGTAGTTTGAAAGAACTGAAAGAGATAAAACCTTTAAGATTAATTTAGAATTTTTGTAAAAATTTTAAAGAGTATTGAAATATCCTCTTACGGGTGAAAGTTCGTCGCAATTATGCACGCAACTTTATTGAAGGCAATTCCATTCATACTCTTTCAGGTGAAAAAGATCATCTGGCCAGCTCAGTTAAAACGTTTTTCTGTAGAGGAAGTGACCAAGAGAGCTTCCAAGAGGTTGGGTGAAAACTGCTACGACATTCTAAAGAACAACTGTGAACATTTTGTAACTTGGAGCATGTGTGGGCTGAATGTGAGCCTTCAAATAGAACAATGGTACCTTACAGCACGAGAAGTCGCCTATTCTGCTTTCACAGGCCTGTATGACTTTGGTAGAAATATAACCACGAAGAAAGTTCTACCTCTACTTATCAAGCTCCAGGCTAATGTTTCCGACGAGGTGGCCGCTTTCATTAATGAAAATGCCCTCTATGTGGGGTATGGGTTAGCAATCCTTATGGAAGCTGGCCTAGCAGGTTATGAGACGTACAAATCATGGACTTATTGTAAGACTCCGGAAGAGTTTAAAGTCAAGTTCGTTGACATTGTTGCCAAGGCAGCTTTTCGTTTAGGCTGTGGAATCGTCGGCTCATGCATTGGCACAGCGGTATGCCCAGCAGCTGCCCCCATAGCGAGCTTGGTGGGCGGTGCAATAGGAGCAGGTTTAGGGCACCTCTTTGGAGCTTTGATTGGCTGGTGGTATGAGAATTCCCCCTACATGGACGGATAGAGACAAATGAACTGGGTAAACAGTAACCTGTATATGAGACCGATGACCAGTCATTGACGAACGATTTTGATATCAATCGGCATGGCTTCGTGGCAACCCTGGCTAATCACTCTGTCCAGCGCTCTTTATAAATCTATTATATGCAGTACGCTTCCTTTAGAAGCACTCTCTGCATACTGTGTATGTACGTAGCCTAGAGGGTTCTCTTTCGCACCAAGTATCACCTTAGGTAATGCCGTGGATGGTGTTTAAGAATGTATTAAGGGCAGATGAGAAAAAATCGAGCTGAAAAAAAATCGAGCTAGCTAATAACTGACATAGCTATCTCAGATTTGTGCTGCGTAGTCAAATAACAAAAAGGTTTAAATCGCAGTTTTAAAATCTGGGCCAAGCCGAGCAGTGTCTGGAAAAAAAAGCCTAGTCACAAATCTTTTCAAAAGATTTGAAACAAAACAAGATTGAAATAATAATAATATAAAAAGCATGAATCGAAAAAGTATAAGTCTAAGACAATGTTTGAAGTTAAATGAAAGCGAAGAGCAAGAAGGTTTCTGTTGGCGCCTCTCGATCTCTGGGGCCTTACATCTCTGTGCTAATATGCACCTAACGTGTTGTACACGATAAAATTGTATTATCGACGTGCAATACATTTTTCGCTTCGATTATGTTTTGCTAATAAAGTACATTACTTCCTCAGTCTAGTATTTTCTCGCGTTGGGAAATGTCCCTCCTACTAAAGGTGAAGATAAATTATTTGTTCTGGCAAGATAAGGAAATTTCAGATCTTCCACGCTCTATATCACATAGAAAAACGCCAATATAGATAAGTTGCTGATACGTTGTTTGTAAAGCTAAAGCTAGAAGGTGATATGACGTTTCGATGTCGCCCCGACAACATTTTCAAGTTACAAAATAATATTGGCAATATATTTTTATTTTGTTATTGTTGCGAAACGTTGAGCAAAATGTTTTTCGCTATCATTTCTAAAATAAAAGCCTTGATTGTATATTTGGGCGTTGATACGATATATTCGTGTCCTCTGTTGGGACTATCTATATGTACTAAGTATGCTGAAAAAAATCTTAAATTAAAAAAATTTGTCTACGGCGTGGCTCTAGTGTTGATTTACTCCGTTGACGAAAACATTTTTGTTACCAGTATAAAAGACCACTGCAAACGTCATTCCCGATAAACGATCAAACTGTTCTTCATGATTACTAACATAGAGTGCGATGTTTCGACCTCTCGCTGTTAGACAAAAGATTAGACTGTTCATAGCCTGTTCACAGACCCTCTATTTTCTTCAAAGTAGTCCGTCGAGCGCGCGAGATAAAAAATAAAAACCGCGGGGGATTTATTGACCGCCAGCACAGGGGGGAAAAGCAGAAGAACGAAAAAGAACTAAAAGAAAAATAAAACAGCGTCTGTGTACAGGCTAAAAAAAATGGGAGGGGCGGGAGTTTCCTGTATTTGAAAATTTTAGCACTCATCCATAAGGGAACTGAAATCATTTTCAGGATACAGATTTGTTTTCTGCGCAAAACTGGTCTCAAGTCTAACTAAGATTTAGTTCTAGAATAGCCTGTGCCAGGCTCTCATTCAATACACTGTACAGAGAAACCAACTAAACGAGCGGGCATTAAAATAGCGAACGAGCAAAATAAGGCGGGAAGAGAGAAGCTCCCTGGCGGTTTTCCCGCAACCTCTCTCGATCCGCCTTCTCTATCGAATGTTATCGATTTTATCGAGTGCTATCGTCAACGGAGATTTAAAAAATACAACATAATCGACCGGCCCAAAACCTCCCCTCGAGAAACACCAATCTGCATACGGTGTAGAAGAAGATTTGCATGGCGCCTTGGGCAGCATATAAATTTTCTCCCTTTGATGTTGATTTTAACTTGATAGAGATGAGGCAATCAGAATCTTCTTGGTAGAACTACTGAAGTCAATACCGGCTGGATAAGGTAATATTAACGTGAAGACGATTAAGCCGTTCAAAATAATATTAGAAAATAAACTTTCTTGATCAGCTCTCAGTTTTCTTTAAGTCAATATGCGAGGTCATTTTTTTTCATCCTTCCTGCTTCTTGCTACAAAAAATTTATTAAGCAACAAGAGAGGATGAGAAATTAATAGTATTGTCAGTCTTTCATGTCAGTTCCGAGAAAACTCCTTTGTTCGCGGAAGTCGGAGCTTTATAGTCCACGTTTCTCACTTTACTTTTATCCATGTATTACTCCGAGAATGTTTCATCTTATTAATATGCCAAATTGTTCCTACTATCTTGCTTAGAAAATGGCGTGTTTTTTGTTGAGTCTGGTAAATTACTCGCTTTGCGTGCGACGAATCGAGTCCTTTCGTGATCGCAAACTTAGAGGCATGGGTGGGACCGGGAAAAAGACAATGCAGACACTAATAAACGTTCAACGCTTCACTGATAGGTTCCAATATCCAATAATATTTTAGTTGTTATTAGAGAGGAGAAGTGTGACGTCACCTTACGGCACCACGCGTTTTTGTACATTTTTTAGTCATCCTTGCACGACTACGACATGAAACTTCCTATTTTCACGCGCCCGCTTTACGGAGTAGGTGAACGAAACACAAAAAGTTCCTTTTTTCTTTTTCTAAACTCAGATACGGTTCTTTCGAACTCAATCGAGAAAATTTCGCCAACATTTGAATTGAATAAGACCGATGAAGTTTGAAACAGTGCGAATTTACTTTAAGTGAATTTTCCGTTTGTTGTCATCCAAAAATTTTGCAACCATGACAACGTAACGTAACGACGTCTCCTCTCTATATTGCAAGACCAATACAGAAGGCAAGGGAATTCCCAAGATGCGACTATTACAAAACATTCAATTTTGTTTCGGGGGAAAAATCCCTAATAAGCTTTGCTTTCAAAAAAATATATTATCGGCGAAAAGGAAACATCTAGGTAGAGGCTAACAAAATGCCGCCCGCGTTTTCAGTCCCTTCTCGTGAAAAATGGCGAAAGTATGAACAGGGCTCGATGGCAAAGCAGCAAGAATTTCTGGAGCGATACAGAGAAGATTTTAAGAAAGTCCTTGTCGAAAATTCAGACGGCATTCAAGTAGGTGACCATCTCGTTCTTGAAAGAAAATATTATGTTCATCATATGCTTTGTACCTTTAGCGGAGATAACCACGTTATCGTAATACACTACAGTGGACCAGCTTTGGGTATCAGTAGAGCGTCGAGATGCACGTCTTTCAAAGATGTTGGAGTCAAGGGCGAAATAGAAGAAAAAATGTTTTCATCTGAGGAACTTGTGGAACAACAGGTACGTATTAAAGACAAAACCTTTTAACACAAAATTATCTTAGGCGCGCGCGTTACTACTTCACTCGCGAAGTTAGAGATCTTGTTTTACATTTTTGTGGTCGTGTTCAGTGTTCGTATATCAATCTCCAGCCCGCGTCTGAAGACTAGACAAAGAAAATAACACCTCATCTAATATACGGGTGGAAATTTGCGTTTTATGGTCGGCTAGGCTTATATGCGTCTCAAAATCCATTGGGTTAGTTTATAGTTGGAAGGACATTTATGTCAGTAATTTGCAGGATGTTTTTACTGAAACTCGCCTTAAGCACGTAGATCTTTCTAAAACTCAGCCATGCAAGTACTTTGTCTAAATGGACCAAAGAAATCCAAGCCAAGGCTGAAGAGTGATCTACGCAAACATCAATATACTGTGACACTTTTTGACTGCAATCATTTGGCACACGTAATAGTTCTTTGAACTTCTTTGGCAAATGCAAAAATTTTTGTGTCACTGTCAATTTTTCTTTGTTTTATTTTGAATTTGAGAGCAATTTCCGAGTACAAGCTAAGCCCCCGGGAGCCTGCATTTGGAGGAGCGATTTATCGGAGGGTTTTATTTTCGGAATTTTACGGTACTTCATCGGTATATTGTACCATAAATCGATACTCGAATTGATAAATAATCAGATATTAAACTACTGAGGAACAAAACGGGGAGCATGAAAAGATCGGAATCACACTTATCAATCTCGATTACCCTTAAATTTGTTTCAATTTCGATTTTTAGTTTCACGTTCTATTATGTTTGATGTTACTTCCGGGTCGACAAAATTTTTGAAATCGTTATTTTTTTTTAAGGGAGAACTGGTGGAAGAACGAATCCAAATGCATAATGTTTTGGAGACAAAGATAGTGTGTAGTCTTAAAAGAGTCACGATAAAATTAAAATTTCTGTAGAGATTTTAAATTTTCCACTCAGCAGCCATACAGTGTGTATATTAAATGTTTTTCCTACTCTTACAGGTCAAAAAGATCATCTGGCCAACCCACTTAAAACGCTTTTCCGCGGAGGAAGTGATCAAGAGAGCTTTCACCAGATTGGGTGAAAACTGGTACGACATTCTAAAGAACAACTGTGAGCATTTTGTAACTTGGAGCATGTGTGGGCTTAAGGTGAGCCTTCAAGTAGAACAATGGTACCTTACAGCACGAGAAGTCGCCTATTCTGCTTTCACAGGTCTTTATGACTTTGGTAGAAATATAACCACGAAGAAAGTTCTACCTCTACTTATCAAGCTCCAGGCTAATGTTTCCGACGAGGTGGCCGCTTTCATTAATGAAAATGCCCTCTATGTGGGATATGGGTTAGCAATCCTCATGGAAGCTGGCGTAGCAGGTCAAGAGATCTATAAAGCATACACTCATTGTAAGACTACGGAAGAGTTTAAAGTCAAGTTCGTTGACATTGTTGCCAAGGCAGCTTGTCGTCTGGGATGTGGAATCACCGGCTCATGTATCGGCACAGCGGTTTGCCCAGCAGCTGCCCCGATAGTGAGCTTGGTGGGCGGTGCAATAGGAGCAGGTTTGGGGCACCTCTTTGGAGCTTTGATTGGCTGGTGGTATGAGAATTCCCCCTACATGGATGGATAGAGACAAATGATCTGGAGAAACAGTAACCTGTATTTGAGACCGATGACCAGTCATTGACGAACGATTTTGATATCAACCGGTATGGCTTCGTGGCAACCCTAGCATCACTGTCAGCTACTGTCCAGCGCTCCCTCTTAGCATATTGTATAATTATATATGTAGCCTAGAGGGTTCTCTTTCCCGACAAGTCATAATATTCATCTTAGGTATTGCCGTGGTCATTTAAGAATGTATTAAACGTAGAGGAGAATATATCTAGCTCGTCCAATAGCTGACATAGCTGTCCGTGATCTGTGCTACGTAGTCATATGAAAAAGGCTCAAATCGCAGTTTTGAAATCTGGGCCACACCGAGCAGTGTCTCAAAAAAAAAAAAGTCTAGTCACTAATCTTTTGAAAAATAATATAAAATTCAAATAATAATTATGTAAAGAGCATTATGACTGAATCGAAAAAGTATAAATCGAAGGCAATGTTTGAAGTTAAATGATAGCGGCGAGCACAAAGGTTCCTGTTAGCTTCTCTAAGGGGCCTTACATCTCTGTGATAATATGCACATAACGTGAACGTATTATAGACATGCAATACATTTTTCGCTTTGGTTATGCTTTGCTAATGAAGTACATTACTTCCTCAGTCTAGTATTTTCTCGCGCTGGGAATTGATATCGCGCGTACTAAAGGTGAAGATTAAACATCTGTTCTGGCAAGATAAAGAAATTTCAGATTGTACACGCTCTTTATCACAGTCAACTGGGTCACATATTATCTGCCGGTTTTTTTTAAAAACGCCAATATAAATAAGCTAAAAATAGAGAGTGAACCCTCCCTATACTTGCCATGCGGTCCCTGTGTTAGAAACAAATCGAAATTTTTTTCTAGTATACTGACTGCATATTTCAACTGTAAGTAATTTCTATATACACGCGCGAGGGTAGTTTGAATGGAACGAAATTTAGTTACACACTTCAAAATGATAAAGGTTGGTGGAAAACAGGTTTTAAGCTAGTAGACCAAGGATTAGACTGTTCGCAGTCCCCTGTTTTTTCGTAAGATCGTCATGATCTAGCGCTTACCTGTACGGGCGGCTCTAAAGGGCGGCCATATACATATATCTTGGTTACATATGGTACGGACTGTAAACAGTGTAATCCAGTATGGTAAGGCAATGGCGTAAAACATGGCTTACTGTACGGCTCTCAAGTAGCATTGCAAACACTGGCATAGCAAACAATCAAAACATTGATTAAATTATGTTAAGAATGACTTTCGCGTCCAGAAAGACAGATTGTTGCATGGTTTCGGCTTCGTGGACAAGGTTGAAATTATAATGTGTTATAAGCTACCTTTTAGAGAAGAGAAGGGAAATTCATCAACCTCGTATGTCCCCAGGGCTTTTCCTAATCTCGTACCCAGATCTCCCACGGCCAAGGGAAAGGGACTTTCACTTTTTATTGTAAAACAGCGTGAGATCTGGGTACCTGATTAGGCTTTTCCCTAAAAAAATGGGAGGGGGGATTTTTTTAGAGAAAAGCCCTAGGGACGAGATCCATCAACCGAGCTACGTCTGAAAATTTTATCACTCATCTATAAATCATTTTCAAAATACAGATTTGTTTTCTACGCAAAACTGGGCTCATGTCTAACTAGATTTAGTTTAATCTCGTACCCAGATCTCACTCTGTTTTACCCTTGGCCGTGGGAGATCTGGGTACGAGATTAGTTCTAGAATAGCCTTTGCCAGGCTCTCGGTCAATACCCTGTACAGAGAAACGAAATAAACGAGCGGGCAGTGAAATAGCTAACGAGCAAAATAAGGCGGAAAGAGAGAAGCCCCCTAACGATTTTCGCGCAACCTTTCTCGATCCGCTTTCCCTATCGACTGTTATCGATTTTATCGATTTCTATCGTCGACGGAGATTCTAAAAATACTACAAAATCGCCCCGCCCTTGACCTCCCCCAATAAACACCAATCTGCATGCGGTGTAGAGGAGGATTTGCATTGAGGCTGGGGCAGTATATAAATTTTCTCCTTTTGATGTTGATTTTAACTTGATAGAGGCGATTAGAATCGTCTGGGTAGAACTACTGAAGTCATTACTGGATAAGGTAATATTATCGTCAAGACGAATAGAGCCTTTCAAATAACTTTAAGAAAATAAACTTTCTTGATGACTCAGTTCAATATGCGAGGTCAATGTTTTTATCTTTCCTGCTTCTTGCCACAAATAAATAATTAGGTGACAAGAGAGGATGAGTGAATTAATAGTCATGTTAGTCTTCCACGTCAGTTTTGAAGAAAACTCCTGTTCGCGGAAGCCGGAGCTTGAATGGGCCACGTTTCTCGTGTATTTACGCCCAGGGGTGATTTATCTTTTTATCAATATGCCAATTTTTGTATTCCGGTTTTTAAAATGCATACTGTTTTGGAGACAAAGCTAGCGTGTATATATAGTCTGAAAAGACTTATTGAAATAGAGAAAACCTTTCAAATCAATTAAGAATTTTTGTAAAATTTTAAAGAGTATTTAAATATACTCTTACAGGTCAAAGTTCGTCGCCATTATGTACGCAACTTTATTAAAAGCAATTTCATATATTCAGCGCAAATATTATACTCTTTCAGGTGAAAAAGATCATCTGGCCAGCTCAATTACAACGTTTTTCGGTGGAGGAAGTGATCGAAAGAGCTTTTATCAGGCTGGGTGAAAACTGGTACGACATGCTAAAGAACAACTGTGAGCATTTTGTAACTTGGAGCATGTGCGGGCTGAATGTGAGCCTTCAAATAGAACAATGGTACCTTACAGCACGAGAAATAGCCTATTCTGCTTTCACAGGTCTTTATGACTTTGGTAGAAATATAACCACGAAGAAAGTTCTACCGCTACTTATCAAGCTCCAGGCTAATGTTTCCGACGAGCTGGCCGCCTTCATTGGTAAAAATGCCCTCTACGTGGGATATGGGTTAGCAATCCTTATGGAAGCTGGCCTAGCAGGTTATGAGACGTACAAATCATGGACTTATTGTAAGACTACGGAAGAGTTTGAAGTCAAGTTCGTTGACATTGTTGCCAAGGCAGCTTGTCGTTTGGTCTGTGGAATCGCCGGCTCATGCATTGGCACAGCGGTATGCCCAGCAGCTGCCCCGATAGCGAGCTTAGTGGGCGGTGCAATAGGAGCAGGTTTGGGGCATCTCATTGGAGCTTTGATTGGCTGGTGGTATGAGAATTCCCCCTACATGGACGGATAGAGACAAATAAACTGGATAAACACTGGAGACCGATGACCAGTCATTGACGAACGATTTTGATATCAATCGGCATGGCTTCGTAGCAACCCTAGCTTATCACTCTGTCCAGCGCTCTTTTTAAATCTATGCAGTACGCTTCGCTTAGAAGCACTTTCAGCATACTGTGTATGTACGTAGCCTAGAGGGTTCACAGTTTCCCACCAAGTATACTGTTCACCTTAGGTAATGCCGTGGTGTTTAAGAATGTATTAAGCGCAGATGAGAAAAAATCTAGCTTAACAAAAATCTAGCTAGCTATTAGCTGACATAGCTATCTGTGATTTGTGCTGCGTAGTCATATAAAAAAGGTTTAAATCGCAGTTTTAAAATCTGGGCCAAGCCAATCTTTTAAAACAAAATAAGATTGAAATAATAATAATATAAAATGCATGAACCAAAAAAGTATAAGTCTAAGACAATGTTTGAAGTTAAATGATAGCGAAGCAGCACGAAGGTTTCTGTTGGCGCCTCTCTGGGGCCTTACATCTTTGTGCTAATATGCACCTAACGTGTTTTACAGGATGAAATTGTATTATCGACGTCAGGAGCCTGTCGACGTGCAATGTACATTTTTCGTTTTGATTATGTTTTGCTAATAAAGTACATTTCTTCCTCAGTCTAGTATTTTCTCGCGTTGGGAAATTTCCCTCGTACTAAAGGTGAAGATAAAACATCTGTTCTGGCAAGATAAGGAAAATTCAGATTGTCCACGCTCTATATCACAGTCGGGTTTTTTATGATCGGTTAGAAAAACGCCAATATAGATAAGTTACTGATACGTTGTTTGTAAAGCTAAAAATAGAAGGTGACGTTTCGATGTCGCCCAGACAACATTTTCAAGTTACAAAATAATATGGCAATATTTTTCATTTTGTTATGGTTGCGATATCGAAACGTTGAGCAAAATGTTTTTCGCTATTATTTCTGAAATAAAAGCCTTGATTGCATATTTGCGCGTTTATGCGACCTCAGAATAGAGTAGTACTGAGAGCGTTTCTTATTTTCGTGTCCTTTGTTAGACTATCTATGTGTACTAAGTATGCTGAAAAAATCTTAAATTAAAAAAATTTGTCTACAGCGTGGCTCTGGTGTTGATTTACTCCGTGGGACGAAGACTTTTTTGTTACTATAGAAGTCCACTGCAAACGTCATTCGCGATAAACGATCAAATTCTTCAAACATCATATTCCCTTTTTCTAGGTTTACTTACTTTTGCTACCTGAAAATGTACACCCAACAGTTAACCTCAATGGTGATTCATTAAGAAAATTTATTTGGATACTACTCTTTTGAAACAAAATAAGATGGATTATGCTTGTAAGATTCACACGACTCTGGCAATGGATTTTTTATTGCTTGAGGTTCACTTTACACTTAAATTTCTTTATAGGAAGAATCTGGTAGGGCTAAATACTATTTGCAGAACTTATGTACTTCTAAGAACAAGAAAAAACTTTTAGTCAGTGATGACCCTCCCTTGGTTAAAGAATTAATATGTAAAGTATAAGCAAGTTCTTGAGAAGGGTAGCTCGCCAGAGTCTGAGGGAAATTGAGAAATGAGAGTGTTATCCTCCTTATCATCATCATTATTTTTGTTGTTATTATTACTGCTAACTTAATTGGTTTCCAAAATTTCGCTTTCTGAGTCACCTATATCGTAGTCTTTATTGAAACCAAAATATTCCTCATCACTGTTTCATATTGTTACAATGTTTTGATTTAAGAGACGGCTAGAGGATTTCATACAGAATCTTCTAGTTAAGTATGGATTTATAACACATGATAATACCATTTAACAATAGGTTATATGATTATTTTTTGAAAAATTATAGTTATTTATTGTTTAAGGCTCCATTTCCACCTTTATTTCGAGTCTGGTCTTTGATCTTTTCCAAAGAGAGACTCTTAAATTCAATGAATACTACATTTCTTTTGTTTTATTCCCCCAAGCCTTGGAGCTAAGTATAATTTTAATATATTGAAATTGGTCGATTGAGCCTACCAGTGGTCACCACTATTTCTTATTTATGTACAAATGTTGCATTCCACTGTTGATAAAGTGATTTGCAACAATCTTTCAGTGATAATCTATTGTAGAATAAGATCAATTAGATCCACCCTTAAGTTACACATTCTCTAACATTATAGTGCTCTAGTACCGGAAAAATTCAAAGGAATAATCTAAAGGGAATAAATTTGCATGTTTCCTGTTTTATTAAGTCAATACAGTGGCTTTTTTGGGTCCCAAAGTATTACAAACTAATTCAATCATTTATAGATTTGACATATTTTAGTATGAAAACCTACACTGTTGTTGGAAACGGGTTTGTAGGACAAACACCAATCTGCATAGGCCTGGGCAGTATGTAAATTTTCCTCCTTTTAACGTTCTTGAATACATTTTAACTTTATAGAGGCGATCAGAATCGTTTGGCTAGAAGTACTGAAGTCAATACTGGATAAGGTAATGTTAACACCCGGGGGTACTCCCTTATATAAGCTATATAAGTTTCTGTCGCCCCATCGGGTAGGGTTTTTGCGCCGTTTTGGTCTGAAAACGAGTGTACACTTTGCCCATTTTTGTCTAGAATCGGGTATGATTTTTGAGGGGACTACGGGAGTGTATAAACGTATTTATCGTTTCAAATCCAAATGAGTAAGGAAAAAAAGAAAGAAATATGCGAATTTGAAATGGATTCGAAGAATTTTTTTTTTTTCCCTCTAATCCAAGTGATGATAACATAATTTCTTTCAAAAGCCCAGGTCTGAAACGGGTATGGATTTTAGAGGTCTGGTCTGAAAACGGGTGTGGAAAATTACATTTTTTGGTCTGAAATAGGGTCAGGATTTGGAGAAGCGGGTGCGGCACACCCCACCAAGAATTCTCAGTAGTACCGCCCGGGTATTAACGTCAAGACGATTAAGCCTTTCAGCTGTCAGTTTTTTTACAGTCAATATGCGAGGTCAATTTTTTTATTCTTCTGTCTTCTTGCAACAAATAAAAATTAAGTAACAAGAGAGGAATAGTTATGTTAATCTTCCATGTCAGTTTTGAAGAAAACTCTTGTTCTTCCTGAGCCACGTTTCTCGCTTACTTTTATCCATGTATTTACGAACTGGATGTTTTATCTTATCAATACTCCAAATTGTTTTTTTTTTCTGGACATCTTACTGAGAACGTAGTCTTTAACTCGTGGGTACGCGCGAGCGTACCACCAGTTATTGAAGGGACAGAGATATGCAAATGAGTCACTCGCTCACTCGTAGTTGACGCACTTCGTAATTAATCGGGTCCGATCTCGAGAATGCGAAGATATATCGTTTCCAACTGATGTACTCGCTCGCCGAAGTTCGGTGGAATCAAATTCTTCGCTGAGGGGGCACCGTTCGCTCAGGGGCACCCAATGACAATTTTCGGAAAATATCTGTTCGGAAGACGATTTGCGATCTAGAATTTTCGGAACATTTGTTGTACAATTTCTTGCTTGCCTGCCTCTCCTAGGATTTTCGAACATCTAAAAAACAGTATAATTGCCCATTTTTAGCGGATTTTTACCCTTAAAAGGTCCCCTAGACTTTTCGGGAGCCTTTTTTCTGGCTGAAATTTTCGAAAAGGTAAGTTTTGATCCCTATAATTTTCGGATCACTAGACTTTCAGGTAGGAAATCCGAACAGATGAAAAATTTCTAGGGGATAAAAATATGCCTATATCTACCGTTTAAATACTAAAATACGTTTACCAATGCTATGTTTAAGTGCTTCTGAACTATCTTCTCGTTGGGTGCCCCTGTTCGCTGCTCAGACTCAGAGTTATTTTTTTAAAGGTCTTACCCGTCAAGTCGTCCTCGTCCAGTCTTGAAGGAGGGTCTGAATGGGGGTATGCTCGATAACACTAAACTGTCCACTTTTTGTCTTTGTAAAATGTACCGTGTAACAGTGACGAGTTTCTTTCCTGCTATCCAAGCAAGTTGCAGAGTTAGTTTTCTCCCCTGTTGGTCACACACCGAAGTCGCTCCAATTCCCTTAACGCTTTATTCCCCAGATTCGTGCTTGGAAGAGCAAAACCTATTGTCACAACCTAGAAAGATGACTCCGTTCCCAGAAACGGTGAGTTATCCCAGGAGTCTTTCAGATGAGTACGATGGTTAACTTGGGGATTGGATTTCAAGTAGACTGTTCACAGTCCCTTATTTTTCCGTAAGGTTGTCGAGATCGAGCGGTTTGCGTTACGGGCTGCCATCTTGCATGACTGTCAAAACTACTTAGGGAGGCTAGGTATAATCACGACGCCTTCCCGACGCTCGCCCCCTCGGATTCCCCGTACGAAAAATGAAAGTCAGAGAAGGTACGACCGGAAATCGGGGACTGTGAACAGTCTAGATTTCAAGAGACCCTAAAGAGCCTTTGCCTTGTCCAGGCGTTAAACTTCGGAGAAGATGAGCATTTGCTCTTCGACTCAAAAAATATGTTTTGCGTCCTACTTCGCAGACGATTTGTATCGGCTTTGTAAAGCGTATGTTCTTTCATTGCCATGAAATGCGTTTAAAGTTTTTGTTTGTTTGTTTTTTTTAACTGTCAATAGCTCGGTTAATGCGGCTCGGTTTAAAAACTGCGTTTGCCGGCAGAAGTTCCATGGAAAAGGCATAAATTGAAGACTTTTCCCCAAAGTTATGTAATTAGCCTTAATGGCGTATTTGTTTTGTTGTTTTTTCTATAAATAACCTAAATAACTGTTATTTAATAAAGTGCAATAAACCGGACGAAAAGTATTGTGTTTCCAGATGGATAAACGATCTGAATTTCTACCATTTCCTACAATTTACTGTGGGAAAACCAGAGTTGATAACCATTTGATTATTTTCTAAACAAGGTCAGGGGCACTCAACGTCAAATTTCGGAAAATATCTGTTCTGAAGACGATTTGAGGTCTAGAATTTTCGGAACATTTGTTAAAAAATGTCTTGCTTGCCTAACTCTCCTAGAATTTTCGAACATCTAAAAAATGGTATAATTGCTTATTTTTAACGGATTTTTCCCTAAAAAGGTCACCTAGAATTTTCGCGAGCCTTTATTCTGGCTGAAATTTCCAAAAGGTAAGTTTTGATCCTTATAATTTTCGGATCACTAGACCTTCAGCTAGGAAATCCGAACAGATGAAAAATTTTTAGGGGAAAAAAATATGCCTATATCTACCGTTTAAATACTAAAATACTTTCAACAATGTCATGTTTAAGTGGTTTTGAACTATATTCTGCCCTATTCTTGATGGGTGCCCTTGGTAACATTCCTACGAGTTGACGATAGTCTTTCTTTGAATTTTTGTTTAGTCGGGTAATTTTTTTGCGGTCAGCGACGAATCGAGTCCTTTGTAGAGAAAAGATGAAAAGATGTTGAAGCAGGGCCGAAGGCAAAGCAGACACTATAAAACGCTCAACGCCACATTGATAAAATTCCAACATCACAAGTTGTTGACAAGATGACAATCATAAGTTGTCTGCAAAGGGAGAATGGGGAAATCCCAAACACTATTGATACAAAACACTCACTTTTATTTCGGGAAAAATCCCTTTAAAAACATATAATTATCAGTGAAAAGTAACTATCTAGGCAGACGCTTTCAAAATGCTGCCCGCTGTATCAGCTCCTTCTCGCGAGAAATGGCAGAAGTACGAACGGCGTTCGATGGCAAAGCAGCAAGAATTCATAGAAAGATACAGAGATGACTTTGACAAAGTCCCTATCACAAATTCAGACAGCATTAAAGCCGGTGATCATCTCGTTTTTGAGAGAAACTATTATCTCCTGCATTATGATCATCATATGCTGTGTACCTTCAGCGGAGATAACCATGTTTTGGTAATTCACTACACTGCCCCAGCTTTGGGTGCCAGTAGAGGTCTAAGAAGCATCTCGTTTAAAGATGTTGGAATCAAGGCCGAAGTAAAAGAAACAATGTTTTCATTCGAGGAACTTCTGAAACAGCAGGTATGTATTAAAGAAACAACCTTGATGCAAAAATCTCTACCTCCCACGATGTTACTTGCGAAGTTAGATCGTTTCGTCATTTTTGCGGTGTTTAAAGAGTCAGGTCAATCTCCGGCCCCTTCTGAAGAAAGAAATGAAAATAAATCTGCATCACTTGATTTTCTAAGTCGCAAGTCGCTTACTTTGTGGTGTTTTGACCTAATCAAAGTGTTTATTAGATAAATAAACTAAATGGTATTTTGACAACGAACACTGAAACTGAAGGCTGAAGTTTCGTTCGATGAACCGTTCATGAAAACATTTCGACGGCAAAAATTAAAACTATCGCACCATAAATCGTGTACTCGAATTGATAACGACTGAGGAACAAATACAGCGAGCACGACAAGATCGGAATTACAATTTTCAATGGCCATTTTAGGCTTGTATTTGTTTCAATTTCGATTTTCACTTGGCTTTCCGTTATGTTGATGCTACTTCCGGGTTGACAAAATCTTTGAAATCGTCCTTTTTTCACGCAGAACTGGTCGAAGAACGAATCAAAACACATAATGTTTTGGAGACAAAGCTAGAGTGCAGTCTGAAAAGAGTCGCAATAAAAACTTAAGGATTAAATTCGAATTACTAAAGAGATTTTAAATAATATCTTATTCTTGACTCCGCAGTTCAAGAATTATTCCGACACTGTATATTTAACGTTTTTCATACTCTTACAGGTAAAAAAGGTCATCTGGCCAGCTCAATTAAAACGTTTTTCTGTGGAGGAAGTGATCAAGAGAGCTTTCACCAGGCTGGGTGAAAACTGGTACGATTTTCTAAAGAACAACTGTGAGCATTTCGTAACTTGGAGCATGTGTGGGCTCAAGGTGAGCCTTCAAATAGAACAATGGTACCTTACAGCGCGAGAAGTCGCCTATTCTGCTTTCACGGGCCTGTATGACTTTGGTAGAAATAAAACTAAAGAGAAAGTTCTACCTCTACTTATCAAACTCCTGGCTAATGTTTCCGACGAGGTGGCCGCTTTCATTGGTAAAAATGCTCTCTATGTGGGGTATGGGTTAGCAATCCTCATGGAAGCTGGCCTAGCCGGTTATGAGATCTACAAAGCATGCACTTATTGTAAGACTCAGGAAGAGTTTGACGTCAAGTTCACTGACATTGTTGCCAAGGCAGCTTGTCGTTTGGTCTTTGGAATCACCGGCTCATGGATCGGTACAGCGGTATGCCCAGCAGCTGCCCCGATAGCGAGCTTGGTGGGCGGTGCAATAGGAGCAGGTTTGGGGCATCTCTTTGGAGCTTTGATTGGCTGGTGGTATGAGAATTCCCCCTACATGGACGGATAGAGACAAATGAACTGGATAAACAGTAACCTGCATATGAGACCGATGACCAGTCATTGACGAACGATTTTGATATCAATCGGCATGGCTTCGTGGCAACCCTGGCTAATCACTCTGTCCAGCGCGCTTTATAAATCTATTATATGCAGTACACTTCCTTTAGAAGCACTCTCAGCATACTATGTATGTACGTACCTTAGGTAATGCCGTTCATGGTGTTTAAGAATGTATTAAGCACAGATGATAAAAAATCTAGCTAGCTATTAGCTGACATAGCTATCTGTGATTTGTGCTGCGTAGGCATATAAAAAAAGGTTTAAATCTGGGCCAAGCCGAGCATTGTCTCAAAAAAAAAAAAGTCTAGTCACTAATCTTTTAAAACAAAATAAAATTGAAATGATAATGATATAAAAAGCGCTAGCATGAATCGAAAAAGTATAAATCTAAGACTGAATGTTTGAAGTTAAATGATAGCAAAGAGCAAGAAGGTTTCTGTTGGCGCCTCTCTGATCTGGGGCCTTACATCTCTGTGCTAATATGCACCTAACGTGTTTTACACGGTGAAAGTGTATTATCGACGTGGCGCGATACATTTTTCGCTTTGGTTATGTTTTGCTAATGAAGTACATTACTTCCTCAGTCTAGTATATAGTATTTTTTCGCGATGGGAAATATCCCGCGCTGGGAAATATCCCTTGTACTAAAGGTGAAGATAAAACATCTGTTCTGGTAAGATAAGGAAATTTCAGATTATCCACGCTCTATATCACAGTGACCTGGGGTCACATATTATCTGCCGGGATTTTTAAGATCGGTTACAAAAACGCCAATGTAAATAAGTTGCTGATTGTAAAGCTAAAAATAGAGCGTGACGTTTCGATGTCGCCCCGACAACATTTTCAAGTTACAAAATAATATTGGCAATATTGTTTATTTTGTTATTATTGCCATATGGAAATTTTGAGCAAAATGTTTTTCGCTATTATTTCTTAAAAACAAAAAAGCCTTGATTGTATTTGGGCGCTTATGCGACCTAAGAATAGAGTAGTAGAGCGTTTGTTATTCCTGTCCTTTGTTAGGACTGTCTATGTGCCCTAAGTACTCTGAAAAAATCTGAAATTAAAAAAAAATTTTCTACAGCGTGGCTCTGGTAATTACTTACTCCGTGGGATGAAAACATTTTTGTTACTATAAAAGACCACTGCCAACGTCATTCCTGATAAACGATCAAATTCTTCAAACATCATGTTCCCTTTTTCTAGGTTTACTTACTTTTGCTACCTGAAAATGTACACCCAACAGTTAACCTCAACGGTGATTCATTAAGAAAATTTATTTGGATACTAATCTCTTGAAACAAAATAAGATGGATTATGCTTGTAAGATTAATACGACTCTGGCAATGGATTCTTTCATTGCTTGAGGTTCACTTTACACTTAAATTTCTTTATAGGGAGAATCTGGTAGGGTTAAATACTATTTGCCGAACTGATGTACTTCTAAGAACAAGAAAAAACTTTTAGTCAGTGATGACCCTCCCTTGGTTAAAGAATTAATATGTAAAGTATAAGCAAGTTCTTGAGAAGGGTAGCTCGCCAGAGTCTGAGGGAAATTGAGAAATGAGAGTGTTATCCTCCTTATTATCATCATTATTTTTGTTGTTATTATTACTGCTAAGTTAATTGGTTTCCAAAATTTCGCTTTCTGAGTCACCTATATCGTAGTCTTTATTGAAACCAAATTATTCCTCATTCCTGTTTCATATTGTCACAATTTTTTGTTTTAAGAAACGGCTAGAGGATTTCATACAGAATCTTCTAGTTAAGTATGGATTTATAACACATGATAATACCATTTAACAATAGGTTATATGATTATTTTTTTAAAAATTATAGTTATTTATTGTCTAAGGCTCCATTTCCACCTTTATTTCGAGTCTGGTCTTTGATCTTTTTCAAAGAGAGACTCTTAAATGGGGAGGAATGTAGGCTCATTTTCTCGAACAGTGGCTGGTAATAGACCAGTTTCTATATATTAAAATTCGCACTTGAATGAATACTACATTCAATGAATACTACTTTTCTTTTGTTTTATTCCCCCAAGCCTTGGAGATAAGTATAATTTTAATATATTGAAATTGGTCGCTTGAGCCTACCATTGGTCACCACTATTTCTTATTTATGTACAAATGTTGCATTCCACTGGTGACAAAGTGATTTGCAACAATCTTTCAGTGATAATCTATTGTAGAATAAGATCAATTAGATCCACCCTTAAGTTACACATTCTCTAACATTATACTGCTCTAGTACCGCAAAAATTCATTGATTATGAATAATCTAAAGGGAATAAATTTGCATGTTTCCTGGTTCCTTAAGTCAATACAGTGGCTTTTTTGGGGTCCCAAAGTATTACAAACTAATTCAATCATTTATAGATGTAACATCTTTTAGTATGAACACCTACACTGTTGTCGGAAATCATGGTTTGTAGGAGTAAAAAAATAATAGAGAGATTAAGCTTCACATATATGGCAAATGGCAAATGGCAAATTCAAGTTGAAAATTTCTCAGAATAGAAAAAATGGTAGAAATAATGAACAGTAAACAACAAGTAAAGGGGAAACTTGGTCACATGGTACAAATTCGCATTTTCCATTTGACGTAAGCATGATGCTTAACCTCTCTAATAATGGGAACATTCATAATAAGGAGATTTCACTATATCATCATAACTATAACAAAATTGTCAAATCTGATTGGCTATCAACTGCAGTGATTTCAGCCTTACTTGGACAGTTTAATAGGACAGTACATGTCATGCCTAAGTAATTGGACAATACATGCCATCAGGCGCGTGCTTAAATGGCTTTTTTTTTCTCTGCTAGCAAAACAAAATTTTGAATTTCTTGTGTTTTGATTTAAAAAATAGCCTATGTATCACAAATTTTGTTAAAGTAATGATTAATTGGTAACAGGACTTCGTGTCGTCCAATTAAGCCTGTAATCATACTTGTGACTGAACAAATCGGACTCCCGTTACGGGTTCGTCCGACTTTGTTAATCACTTGTATGATAACAGACCGAATTGGACTCCACTCAGCCCTGTTACCATTACTAATAATATTAATATATAATATTAATTATTAAAAAATCCTAATTTTCACAATATTGATCATAAAAGATTTTTCTCAAACATAATCTTCTGAAATCCTTCGGGAGCATGATAGACAAAATCTGTGAAATTAACATCAATGATTGATCCATCATCAACTGAAAGAAAAAAAATCAATCCATAAGTAGCTTTGGCATGATCTTAAGTCTTGAATAAGACTGTTGATGTTGGTGACTGACGTTTAGACAACCTTTGCAGTAATCATCTTCAGAGTCAAAGTGAGTTGTATCACATTAGTTGATGGTATTAAACTCTGGTTATTGACCTGATTGGTCAATTAAGTCACAATGTTATGGTCATCCGTCAGTAACCTGTGATGTTGTTGGCTATGAAGACTCAACATGTCATTGGTGCCTTTCGATCCATCTATTGTCACAGTCACAAAATCAAATCCCAAATGATTATTTTGAGTATAACTCATGATATGTGAGGAAGAGAAAGGCATATAGAGTTATAGTTAGGACTATTAAATCAACAAATGGATGCACACAGAATGGCATAAGTGGCTGTTTGTTATAGGTCTTTCCTAGGAGACTGAGCCATACCCAGATTGCTCTCCTTTAACTTCAATTTTTTTTTAGTTTCTGACATACATTTCCCCATACTTTTCACATGGGAGTGTAGGCCTGAGGAAATACAAGACATTGAAAGATTTATTTATCCTCAAATTGGAATTCTACCAACCATAAAAAACTGGGTAAACTGTTCCCTTCATTCCTGTCAAAGGACAATGCAAGTGTTTTCCATTGAGGTAGAAATTCAGTTCAACATGGTCATAGGTGCAGGCCTAGAAACAAAACAAAAAGATAAGAGTTTGATCATAATTTTTTCACATAGCAGAAGCAAATTCCTATAGGTCATTTGCACTAGGAGGTCACGTGACACCGTTTTTATGAAAATTAAAGTTATGATTTTGCCTTCGAAAAACGATTAGTAGCTGGTCATATCTTAAACACTATAATAGTGATTTGGTTTTTTGAACCTGCACCATTTTCTTGAAATGAGTAAGTTCGCCGCTGGTCACTTCACCAAAAATATGATTTTTAAAATTTTGAATTACATCGTTCTGAACTCAAATTTTGCACTTAAACTTCAAGGGAAATGTTGAAAAGATGACATGATAATGTTTCCAGCACATCTGAGCGTAACTATCAAATGTTTAACAAGATATAACCAAAAAGCAGTTTTGGCCGCCATGTTGGAGGGCAAACTCTAGCCCTCCAACATGGTGGCCAATACAAATCATTCTACTTTGTTGAAAAATCAAAGTGCCATAAAATGTCTCCCTTAAATGCATTTCCTCTCAAATTTTGGGTGAAAGGTAAGTTTTATGTGGTCTGTCAATTTTTGGCATCAGCAAGATTCCAACTCATTGTTTAAAGGAAGCATTGGTCACATGACCTCTTGGTGCAAGTGGCCTATTGTCATCAGATCATTACCTTATTATAGGGAATTAACGCTCCATGAAATTAAAGTATTGGAAAATAACGCGACTTAAATTAACGCGAATTTAATGGAAAACGACTTTCCAATAAAGAAAATTAACACGAAAGAGGAGGTAGAATTTCATAATAAAGGAAATTAACGCGATTAAGACACAGTGGGTGGCCGAAATCAAAGGAGAAGATACTGACATCACTTCTGACAGCGACAATGATGAAGATGAACTCGAAATATTGTAAACATTCGCCTTAGCTTTTGTGAAAGATGAAAAATAAAGGGTAAATGGAAAGAGAGAAAGCTTGTAGTTAATGTTTTTTAGGTGTCAAGATTGTCTGGACAGGTTCCAAACTTGGGGTTAAAATACTGGAAATTAAGAGCGCGGAAATTAACGCTGCACTTAATTAACGTCACGGAAATTAATGCTCAACAAAATTAACGCGGCTTAAATTAACACAAATTTTAATGATTCGCGTTAATTTCCTATAATAAGGTATTCACCATTTCAGCAAGGTTGTCACCACAATTTCTAGTTGTCAGGAAAGGGCAATTAGTAGGGTGGAAAATGAACCCCTAGGAAGATTTTAGGTTCAGCCAGAAATCATGTTAGGCTGTTAGTGACAGCCTTAAAACCAGTGTTCCTTTGACATGCATATATAAACACTATAATGTGGTCTCTAATCTCCCCCTCTGTACCCTTCTAAGATGGTTTTTAAGGGGGAGGATCCAGATTTGACAAGAATATGTTGTGGTTCAATTTTATCCTTGGTTCAAATTTTATTTTCCTTTGTTTCAAACCCATTATCATCTATTACCAGACCCAAAAACAAAGGAAAATAAAATTTAAACCAAGGACAAAATTGAACCACAACATAAATTCCCTGCATATATCTGAATGGGAATGTTTCTGTATATTAGATTCTCCAACAATTTGGTACGCATGTCATAATGTCAAATGCGCCAAAAAGGTACATGTACAATTAATGTAACTGGCACAGTCAATTAGGAAGATCACTTACTATCATATCTCCTTCCTCTGGCACTTCTCTGAGCCTGTGTCGCACAATTCCATTGTGTGCAACAGTACCATCAGATCTTAAAACCCAGCTCTCAGAATTGTTCCCTAAAGGTATCTTGTTCAAGTCACATTTTTTTGTGGCTAGTCCTACCCCCCATGCGCCTGTCAAGTGAACAGCCAGAGAGGGTGGGTGAGTACAGTAAGTCAAGTCACATGTCTGCAGTTGAACCTCCAATAAAGGGTCACCTAATCAGTCAGCCAGTAATCAATGTCTCAAAAAAATGCGGAAAATTGAAATCATTGTAAATGAGGCCACCTCCAACAAGAGGCTGCGGCCACCTTTTGGTTATCCTGATGAGAGTTCTCCTGGTATCGTCACGTCTATTAAGCCGCAATCAAGCATTTGATACAGTTAGGCCTGGGTCAGATGCCAAACTTTTCATGAGCCGAACCTAATTCAAATTAAGGCCGACCCAAATTATTTAGACCAGCTCAAGTGATTCAGACGTTTATCTTAACTCCAGCCGAACTAAGTTCAGGAGGCGAAAAATGCGCGTTTCGGTCAAACTGCTTACAAAATACATTATAAGAATTTCTGCATTTGGTTCGGTACGTGAAAAGTTCGGCGTCTGAATCAAAGGCGTTCCAAAGTCGATCCAAAGGCAAAATTCTCAGCCGGGTTAGGTGAAAAGAATGGCTGAGCTGTTCCAAATTGAAACAGGCGTTCCTAATTGATTCAGATGCCAAACTTTTCATGTACTTAATTTAATGTATTAGGTTCGGCTCATGAAAAGTACGGCGTCTGAACCAGGCCTTAGTTTGGCTTTATTTTAAAAATATGATGAGGGAAATACACGTACAGTCCGAGATAGAAGGTGTTGAATGATTGTGGTCCAGTAATGCCACTGTTTGTCGCTAAATAAAGTAATATTCTTGCTATGCTAATTTATGACAAACCTCTATTGGGTGGCCAACCTTCATTAAATGGCAACTTGCCGGTACCCTTGGGGTGGCTGTTTGATGGAGGTTTAACTGTATAATATTCTGGCATTTGCCCACCTACCCCTCCCCCAAACCAGTAATCTGTCTTAAGTGAGAAGTTAGTGTAATAGCATTGGCTTAGGGGACGAATAGCTGCATAGTAACTAAGTGAAAGGGTACTTGCCAAGTGGAATTCAGTGACAGTTTCTTTGTTTTCTACTCAAATCTTTTGATTCAGTGTAAATAGTCAGTGATAAACCACTCATAAAACTTTTTCTCATCAACATAATACTTACATATACAGTACAAACTCGACAGAAAGAGTTAGGAATTAAACCCTGTTATCATTCTTTACAATTAATGCTTACCTCCAGATTGTATCTTCATTTCAAAGTAGCATTTATTTTGAACGATAGCTGCATTCGCCAAAGCAGCTCCTGATCCGCAGATCCTCTTCCCAGATTTCACAATAACGACCTCATTTCCTGAAATATAAAGGGGTCTCTCTCATCCAGGTAAACACCGACATACATGTATGAAATTATTGAAGCGATGAATAAGTTAAGCGTGAAAAATACACAAACTAATTCAGGTTGTAATTTGCTCACTGACCCATTTGGCCGGTATCTAGCTGGACTTGGGAGACCTCTTTTGGCTGTGGGGTTCTGGGTTGATGATACCGTCTTAAGCAACATAAAATACCTAATCCACAAGCCTCCATTATCTTTCTTTTGAAATAAGATTGTTTTTCATTTCAGCTTGCCACATACCTACTTCCTTTACTTATCGCGTGACTCACACGAGAAACTGGGCTCCAATAGCCTCGTTTTGAATCGACACACCGAATTCGTGTCCAGTTTTTACTCGTTCTTGTACCAAAATGGCGGCTTTATCACCCACGGTTGCTGGTAAAGACATTTTACTTAATTTTTTAGTAGATTTTATCCTTAGATACCCTTTTGTCAGTTGCAGAGCGTTAACTTTGAACACGTTTTCTTTTATGTCTTACTACAGTTCGAGGATCGGAGGGGATATCAATGATTCACGGCCCCCATTCGTTCAAAAAACACGACGGATTTGGAAGGTTTGTGACCATATCACTTGTGATTCTGTGCCAATCCCATAACGCTGCGTTAAGTTTAATTACTGCTAAAGCGTGTTAAAGCGTTCATATTACGGTTTCTTTAAAAATCTTGCGTTCAGATTCCCAGGACTAAGTGATACCGCATTTTAAAGTCCGTCACTATAATCACCATCACGCATATCACAATCACCGTCAGCTCCATCTTTTGAGAATCAACCTACTGTAGGGAAATCGACGTTAAATAAAAATATGTAGAGAGGGCAGCTTGAAAGTTGATCTGAACGTTGTACAGCAACAGACACACATAAAATTACATTCAGTGCGCACATGATTGAGGTTGACCACTAGCAGGGTTTATGTCCCGACTAAGCAAAAAGCAGTGTGGTTTCTTTTCCATGCCACAAGAGTCACATCAGGGTCCACACATACATGTAAGCAGCAGTTAAGCAGTTCATGATCAGTATATGTCATCTGCCTGGGATTTATTTTTTGTATGACATGTTCTTATAGTTGTGACAATAATAATTATTGTTTATGATTAAGTTTCACTAATACAATTTTTCAGTGATGATCATCCGCGATGCAGAGTGATGGCTTTTAGCTCCGATGGATCTTTGTTTGCTTGGTGTAATGGTGAACGGTAATTTGCATACTTTTTGCTTCTTATGACACATATAGCTAGGACAATATTAACAATAATAACGATAATGATAATTAATAACAATACTATCAAAATCATAACTGAAGTAATGCACATTCTGATTGATCATTTCTTATTTGCATGTGGGTGAATGCTAATATCAGTTATAATTGAGTGCTATGCTACGCCAAAAGTGACAAAATATCAAAGATGCAACTTTATAATTCAAATCCACCAATTCACTATCAAGATCGATAAAATTAACATCAATTTGCTTTTTGAATGTGTCAAGATTTTAGAATTTAATTTCAATTCGCGCGTGTTTCATGTCATGTATCAAGAGACACGTATTCTAAATCAAGATGTATGTTTTTTAATTCAAGAAGGGAGACGACAATTTTTGATCAGTTCTGTTTCCGAGGGGGACTGAAACCGAAAACTCTGCCATGCTCCATGGACTGCCCCATGAAGAATCCCACCCATTCTTGCCCATTCCCGTCCTACCGCGTTAGACATGGCGAAGGAAGGAAGGCTAAACTTCAGAATACCCGGCCACTGAAATATCATTCATCAAATCCTGCTACCGCAGTCCCGCAGTCGACATACTTTACCTAATATCTGTATATAAACATCACGAAATATGCCGCTTGCATCGTGCGCGTTGGTGTTGACCTTGTTGATCCTTGCTACCGCAGTCCCGCAGTCGACATAATTTACATACATGTATGATCGCAAAATACACGTTAATTGAACTTGATGAGTGAAATAAAAGCAAAATAAACGTGACATGAACTTGATGAGTGAAGTAAAACTTTTGTACTTATGTATTACACGTTCTTAAAGTGTGTTGCGCGAAAGACAATTTCAGTAAATGTGTCTATTCCCGTTCTTGTCCACCAAGCTGTCGAGTACGTAAATTACATTCCATACTCGTTCTATAAATAGTTAGGCCGACCGAGGAGCCTCCGAGTCCTCGAACCACTAAACTGTATACCTTGCTTATTCATTTGCTCGCGCTACACATGAATAATCCCTACCTTCGTTCTTTTATGCATGAGCTAAAACTAGCGCGCTACACGTGAACATAACTCGTTCTTTCATCCATGAGCCGAAACAAACACGCTACACTTGCTCCTCTCTTTTACTCAGTCGCAAATAACAGAGTGCACAAATCGTATGAACAACAAATATATTCAATTTCCTTTGCCTTAGTTACATCATAAAATCTATTTCAAAACATTATTTTTAATAACAGCAACTCCGGGTATATATAATGTTCACGACGCTCATAGTGTCTGATACATCCAAGATGCGTGAGTCAAACGCACCTGAGCGAGACACGAATATTCCTTGCACACTTATTGGAATATTTTGTAACATGCTTTGAAAAGTTAACGCTTTGTTGTACTGGTGGCATACACTTTCTTTACATCATTCAAAAATACACTAAACAAGTCTTCATCGCGGTGCATGTACCTCCAAATAAATTCCGCCAAATATGTTGAGAAAAGATGCTTTCGAACGCCAAACTTAGGTAGTTTACACTTTGCATGCCTCCAATGACCTTCAATTTTATTGGTATGGTGACCGTCTTTGTTCACAAATTCTACTGAGTGATTAACTGTTCGGTGTTCATAACCATGTGTCTCAAGTTTCGAGTACGCTTTCCAGCAATCAGAAACAATAATAGTTCCAGGTTCAATCCATTTTTGGATGATGGGCAGTAGTGTTTGTTCGTCCCGTTTTTCCACTGCCACCAGGAAACATTTCCTGCTGTCTTCCTCGATTCCCCCAAAGACCCACTGGCCTTCGACGTGATGACCTCGGTGGTATTTCCTCTTGCCAAATTTACTTTCGTCGATCTGTACGACTTTTCCTTTTCCGCCGAGTTTGTCACTGTTTTCCAGTAGAGTGATTTCGCAAACTTCGCGACAGAAGCTGTCCCAATCCACCCCAGTGCTTTCAGCAAGGCCTACTTCATGTTTTAGCGAAGTCGATGTATTGTTAGAACAGTGTATGCGAATAAACAAAGTGAATCTTACTCTTGTCTCTTATCAGACTCCTTAGAAGTAAGGGGAAAAGGGAAAGCAAACCGCAGAGATAACAAAGCGGCCAAAAACCGCAAAAGAAAAGAGCGGAGAAAAATCAAAGACAAAAAGCGCGCCGTTGAGTCACGCAAACAGTATATCAAAAACCTGTCAAATGAACAACTGACAGATAAGCAAATTACTCTACTATCGCGTGGTCTAAAGTTTATTCCTACACCCGTGACAAAAGAAAATCTTATCAGGCGCCGGCTTCTCGCGGATTTCAATCAATCTGCGAGACGAATGCGACTACAATATATTTTTCACGGGAAAGAAAACGAACCTCATCCTTTCCACGTGAAGTCGGACTGGAAACCACCAGTCCAGCTATCTGTAGCTCTGGAGACCTTCCTAGAGGAGGTAAAATTAGAGCTCGCAAGTATTGAATTTGACAAGCCAAAAGATAATATATCTACGGGAGAGCGCCAAGCTCTCAAAGAGTTATCGCGCAACAAAAGCATTATTCTTAAGAAATCTAATAAAGGTAAACACCACCGTACTGATGAGCAGACAGGACAAACTAAAGGAAGGTCAGGTCCTGCTTGATGATTTAAGTAACTACCGACATCGAGACAAACCAATGGTTGAAACTACAACCAAAAAAGCTCAACAACTTATTAAAACACTGCTCTCAGAAGGCCACACTGATATTACGACGGCTAAATGGCTCTTCCTTACGCCCGATCCTCTGCGAATCCCCGTGTTTTACACACTAACGAACCTATTATATCGCAGGGTGTTCCGGACCTACAGAACGGATCTCAGCATTTGTTGACCACCTTATTCAGCCAATAGCACAACTACAAGCTTCGTATCTTAAAGATACGACAGACTTTAAATTATTTACTTCATCGAGAGGATTAAACTGCCTAAAAGTGCCATACATGTTTCAATGAAAGTCACAAGCCTATACGAAAAAAAAACCACAACGAGAGGGTACTACCACTGTATGCCTTGCATACGAAGAATTTCACCAAGGAAATCCTCCAGTCCCTACCAGGTTTTTAAGCGAAATGCTTAGTCTGATACTACTAGAAAGCTCGTTCCAATTTAACGAGAAAGATTATCTTCAAACCCATGGAACAGCCATGGTCACGAAAATGGCCGAAGCCTTTGCTAACATCTTCATGGCCAAAATAGAAAAAGAAATACTCAGACAGAGGAGCATTAAGCCCATCTTTTGGAAAAGGTTTATCGATGACGTCATATCAGCATGGGACACAAGCAGAAAACGAAATCGGTCAGTGTAAAACGCAGACTGCGGACTGCGGACTGCAGACTGCGGACCAGGGGTAAAATGCAGACTGAGTGTAAAATGCAGACTGCAGACTAAGAGTAAAACGCAGGCTAGAGTAAAATGCAGACCGAGCATAAACTGTAGTCGTGGAAGGGTTTAAGGGCAAAAAATTCCCGCAAATACATGTAAACGAACACTTACTTGACGACACCTGCTTTCACAAATCCATTCCTTTCTTCTCTGGAACGGCGTCGACGACCCGAAAACATACGGTAAAATTCCGAAAACAAGCCCCGGGGCTTATATTTTTCAAAGGCCCTTTTTGAGGGGCTTATATTCGGAGGGGCTTATCTACGGAGGAAAATTTACGTTTACAAATCGATTGGGCTAGCCTTATAGTTGGAAGTAAATTTACCGTTTTTGTGTTGTTTTACTTTGTATTTGAGGGCAATTTTCCAAGTACAAGCCCCCAGGGGGCTTATATTTGGAGGGGCGATTTAACAGAGGGTTTTTTTGCGTCACCGGTTTGGGGGACTTATATTTGGAGGAGCTTATACATGGAGGGGCTTATTTTCGGAATTTTACGGTAATCGCAATCTTGAACCTTTTTCCTGTCCGAGAGACTTCACGCTTCAACTTTAGATGCGAAGTTTTCGATATACGTGACCAGGGACCCTGAACTGGAACACCACGATGTTTACGCTTAAATGAAAGCTGCTGACCCAAAATACTGTACAGGAAGAATTATGGCGATACAAAAGGGAGTAAATCATTCCAACAACAAATAAAGATGTTCTGCAGGAAATTTGGATGACCTTCTATGAAAGTATTGCAAATCAAGGTACGCAGACTTAAGCTGTTCAGATGTTCATTGAAACTTCAGGCGAATGTGCAATGCACTTCGACTAGGAAGCGAAGTGTGTAACTGATACCGGCTAGCTATTTCACCGATTTGGAGAAGAAGGAGCACAAATGTTTAAAAACGTCTACAGTCTTTATTCTGCATTTTGCACCCAGCCTGCGTTTTACTCTCAGTCTGCAGTCTGCATTTTACACTCAGTCTGCATTTTACCCCTGGTCCGCAGTCTGCAGTCCGCAGTCCGCAGTCTACGTTTTACACTGACCGGAAACGAAATAGAAGAATTCCTTCTACAAGCAAACAACTTCCATCCTACAATCAAATTCACACACGGCTGAAATATCAGAAACAGAGACTACATTCTTGGACACGAAAGGTACGAAGGTTTCAGATTCAACAAGGATTCTATCCTTGAAGTGCGAACACACTTCAAGCCAACAGAAACATTCCAATACACGAATCAGTTGTATTCGTGTCACCCACCAGGCGTCACAAAAGGCTTCATCACTTTTGAAGAGAACATGAGGAATTTTTCAACACGCCTCAAGAATGGAGATTACCCAGCAACAACTGTAGAAAAACATCTCTCAGAGGTCATTCTCGCAGACAGAAAGAAAGCACTAGAACTTTGTAGCGCAATACCACCCTGCGTTGCCCAACCTCAAGAACATACTCATGGGGAAATGGCACGTTATACAGGACCAACCATATCTCAGAAACATCTTTAAGGAACCTTCCCTCATTTCATATCGCAAAGGAAAATCCCTAAAATACACTCAAGTAAGAGCTAAACTATAAAGGTTTTAAGACCAATCTATTTGCGAACTGCAGGAGTCGTGCAGGCCCGTCAACACTTTTAAACCTTGAATTCCAACCTGTGTGCTCGGTTTCAGTCCCTCTCGGAAACAAAACTGATCAAAAATTGTCGTCTCCCTTCTTGATTTCAAAAACATGCATCTTGATTTACAAAACGTGTCCCTTGATACATGACATGAAACACGCGCGAATTGAAATTAAATTCTACAATCTTGACACATTCAAAAAGCAAATTGATGTTAATTTTATCGATCTTGATAGTAATTTGGTGGATTTGAATTATAAAGTTGCATCTTTGATATTTTGTCACTTTTGGCGTAGCATATGAGTGCTCTTAGCAGTACTGTCAGTAATTCAATGATTACAACACACTGAATTAATCAATCAATCAATCAATCAATCAATCAATGCATAAAAACAAAACATTGTAACATCATAATTATTATCAGTCACTGACATCGCTTAGTTATTGCTTACAGGATTGTGCTTAAGTCCAGGTTTGCTCGCAGCTGCAAAAATTGGGATTTTTCATGTGTTTGCGAAAAATCGCAAAAATCACAAGGTTGGCAATTTTTTGAAAGCCAGTTGAGAAAATTGCGAAAAATCAAAGTCTGATGATTTTTGTCATTAGTTGGAATTTTTCGCAGTTCTTTGTCATGTTGATGCTCACTTTTCTCGTGTTCATGATCACTTAAGTCTAAAGCTGGTTGCCAATTTTACCAAAGTTGTAATAAGTCTGTCAATTTTCTACTTTACTTGCCATTTTGGCATCTCCCTGTCAGTGCAATTAAAGCACATTTTCACACAAAAGCTAATGCAGCTCTTTAAATAAAGGTTTATGTTATCTTAAGGTTCGAGCTAGATCCGTGAGGTTCCATTGTATTTCAAGTTTCATGTTATACCTTGTTGTTTAAACTAGGAGTATTTGAACAAGGGACCAAGTATCATTAAGGATGTATTTGTCAGCTGATCAAGTTAGACGCAGTGTCTTTCTGTATTTCCTGATTGATGTGTTATATAAATAATTATTCCACAGTGTGATAGTGGTGGAAACTTCCAAGTTCAATCTAGTTTGCAGTATCCTAAAAGAAAAATCTCTTTGCTTGGCATTTTCACCAAAAGGCACTCATCTGTCGATATGGGAACAATATGCAGGTTAGATCATTAATGAGGTAATTGTATTTGAATATTGTCCTGCAGCATTGTTTTAAAGGAGGTGGCAGGGTCAAAACTGTAACACCACATAAAAACATGTAAAAACACTATAAAAGAAACTATAATACCACAAGAAAATTTACCAAATTTCCTAAAATCCACAAACTACTCACCCTTTGTAAAATTGCAATGCTGTTGGTTAAAGTTAAGGATTTGGAGACTGGAACTTGCTGGAATTCTTTTAACTGAAAGACAATAGATAGTTCTCATCTCTTTGTACAGCACTGTAATTACAAAATGCAGTTAAAATCTACTTGTGCTCTCTTTTTGTGAAATCAGTGACCCCAAATCAACCGGCTGGAACAAACAATCTTGAAATCTGGCATCTTCAATCAGCAAGACTAGTCACTGGATTTTGTCAAAAGAAAAAGGATACATGGTTGGTATAACAAATCATTAATTACTCAGCCCCATAGTACAATGTTCCATATCAATTTAATGACTTGGCAATAAACTGTAAAATCTGTAGTAGCAGACCACAATTTGAAGTTTGCTTGGGCCTTCAAAAGGGGGGTTGGCAGCAGTTTCACTTCAAGACTACTTTGATGAATAATTTTAATAAAGGGTGCAAGGAAAAATCCAAGTGCTAATATTTATTGACTACCAGTTTATGAAACTAAGGTGGATTTTGACTCGACTCTGAATGAGGAACCAGCACAGCACCTAATGTATTTTGTGCTCCCCTCTCAGTGTTGTTTTAATCAACAGTTGGGAGATAAACTGACCAACCATTCCGGGGGGAATGATATTCCTTCTGACATGGGGTCACAGGACTATACAATGGTGTATGTAGTTGATATACTTCAAGACTAATGTGAAACAGTTATGAAAGTGAATATGTGAGATTTGATATCATTAACACAAGAATATAATTGACCATCTTAGTTATGAACACAACTTTATAAAAAAAGGTATTTTCAAAAATGAAGCCTAAAAAATACAGGCTTCAACGAGTTTTGAACCCATGGCATCTGCAAAACTGGTGCAGTGCTTTTGCCATTGTGCTATCAAGTCAAGTATGTCAAGAGCTATTCACTTACTAAGTTTGTATATTATATACCTATGGATGATGAGAAGTCATGAATGTGAATATGTTTAATTTCATAAAAATTAAACTGGGTAAGAAATATTCAAAAAAGAGAAAAAGAGAAAGATCACTGCATTTTTGTATGCAAGCTAAGCAGTTGCAAAAAAAGTACAACCTTGATCAGCCTAAAACAGAGTGAAACAGGGTACAAAAGTACTGATAGCTGTTACTATTCATTTTTGTTCCACACCCATTAATTTAATGATTCATGTATTTTTTAATAATATCCAGGGAGCCCAGGTGGAGTGATGATGAGTCAGTGTGCGCTCGTTCTGTCACCAATGAAGTACACTGCTTCCATGATGCAGATTTCAGTAGGTGTTAAAATGTTTATTTGTTCACTTTTAAAACTGATAAAAACACCTACATGTAAGAACAAAAGTAACCATGTAGGTGCATGTACGTTTATTAATGTTAAGCATTGATAACCATTCAAAGTTTTAGACAATCTTTTTTCTCAAACCAATTCTTCAAAGCTAATTTTAGAAGAAGTCTGGAAAATTCAAATTAAGTCTGGAAATAATGCAAAAAATATCTGGACATTTAAAAACAAGCCTAGAATGCCTCTTGCTTTTATAAGAAATAACAAGTCGAGACTATCATTTTGCAGCACAAACTTTTCACATTATAACTTTTTTCCTTTTTCTTTCCTGCTAGCCTCAATTGCCACCAAACTAAGGCTTCAAGGTGTTTCAGAGTTTGAGTTGTCCCCAGGTCCCCCTCCATTTACTGTGGCTGCCTACGTTCCTGGTGTGAAAGTGAGTATCGCATTCAGTGCTCTTTCAGTCTAAGTTAAAGCATGAATAATTACAGTACATTTAAGCACCATCTACATTTATGTACTTTCATTATGATACTTTACAATCAAATTAATAAGAAACAGTAGTAGGCACTGTGGAAGTTTGTACCTTCAAGTGCACCTGTGTAAAATTACAAGAAGATGCCTGCTATCCACACATATCTTTGAAAAAACTGCAGTTTTTGTTACTTCATAAACTTTTCTTACAAAAAAACCTTTTTATTATATAAACACCAATGAAATACCAGGTGAGCTTTCGCGCGAAAAAATGATATCTTCACATGTGAAAGTAACATGTTATTTCCACGTGTGAAAACATCACCGATGCTATGGCTACATAATAAATCGCGCCTTTCGCAGGATAAAACTGTTTCAGTGAAATGGTTTGGTATTTCATTGGTGTTTATATAATAAATAGAACATTACATGGCCGCTTGGAGATACGAAATTACACAAGAAGAGAAATTTCGTATCTCCACGTGGCCATGTAATATCCTCTATATCCAAGACAAAACTTTAAGATAATCTACCAGTAACAAAGTGTTTTTTTTAACTGTCTCCCTACAACTGAGTGAGCTGAAACACATCAAAAATGTACAGTACCCATGCAGCCTTTAACCCTTTAAGTCCAAATAGTGACCAACAGCAATTCTCTCCTAACGATATCCATACATGATCATGAGATGAGGTTATGAGAATTAATTAAATGCTCACCTAAGAGAAAATACTTTGATCTTTTATCAAATTCTCTCAACTCATTCTTTAAGGAAATGTATAGAGATCAGTTTGGAGAATTTGTATGTGGATATTGGGGCTTAAAGGGTTAAATACATGTAGTTGCTGAATTTGTTGTAATTTGACATTTAGGGTGCTCCATCATATGTACGTCTGTTTAGACACCCCAATTTTGACAGCCCTGCTTCTGTCCTTGCCAACAAGAGTTTCTTCAAAGCTGACAGAGTAAAAATGATGTGGAACAAGAAAGGTAATTTATAAACATGAGAATGCCTCTCTATGGCTCTGCAAAATTGCCAAGTACACAATACTATTACAGTCAAACTTTACAGTAGTAGTGTTTAAAATATAAGTTGTCCCGCTAAACTAACAGTTCAGTAAAACCTGAATGAAGCATACACAACTGTGAGTGCATCCTAAACAGTTGTATTTTTTGTAAAAAGAACCTTATCAAATGGATGCCTCTATTAAGCATAGCTCCTTAAAAAATGTTTGGATTGCAGCCAGATATTGTAAGAAAGTTTACTCTATTTGCAGGCTTTACATGATACAAATGCTTGTAAAATTTATTTGTCTTGTTTTCAGGTGCGGCTGTCCTTGTTATGGCGATAACTGATGTTGACAAGACAGGAGCATCATATTATGGTGAACAAACATTACAGTTCATAAGTACATCTGGTGAGAGCAGCATGGTACAGCTAGGTAAGATATGGAGAGTGACTGACACTGAATATCTCCTTACTCTATCAAATCAGTGAAATGTTTGAACCCAGGAGTCATAGGTGGAGCATGATTTGCTGGATGAGTGTATTCCTGAATAGGAATGTTGTTGACAGTGACTGACGTTTTTGACAACCTGTGTGGTAGTCATCTTCAGAGACAAAGCGAGTTCTATCATGTCAGTTGATGGTGATAAACTCTGGTTATCAACCAAATCAATTGGTTAATAAATTAGGTGGCAATACAACTCACTTTCTCTCTGAAGATGAAAACCACACAGGCTGATGAAACATCTGTCACTGTCAGCAACAATCCCATTCAGGAATACACTCACCCATGTCCACCTATTTATCAATTCACTTAAGCAGGAAGGTAATGACAAAAATCAGTTATGGGTTAAGAAATCCAAAATTGATTAAACTGGACCTTCATCAAGTGCATTATTATTTTGGTCAGATGTTTGCCAGTTGACCTCTTCTTGTGATTGGTTACTTGTTTAAGGTTGTAGTTAGGAGCAACATTAACTTAATACTTTGCACTTTACTAAACTTGATTTAATTTTTTTTTCATTCAACTAAAACGTTATATTTCTGTCAAAGAAGGAGTTTTTGCTCAAAGCTGTTGGTTTGGCTTAATATTTCCAAAAACTGTCACATTAAGGTAGACTTCCACTGTGCATGTGTTTGTTGAATGTGTTTTTCTTGTTTTCAAAGGTAAGAGAGGCCCAGTCTACGCTGTCCAGTGGAGTCCAAACTCCAAAGAATTCTGTGTGGTTTATGGTTGTATCCTTTTGTTCAATGAATGGAACAAAGGCTAGCAATGTCTTAGTTTAGTGGAAAAATAATGTAACTGTGTAAGTAGAGAACTTTTCAATACTACTATGTCGGACAATAAGAATAAAATTCTAGGTTCAATGTAGCTACATGTACCCCTCCCCTAACCCAATGTTAATGCTTGACCTACCCCTACCTTAAACCAATGTTAACATTCCATCTACTCCTCCCTCAACCCAATGTTAATGCTTGACCTACAATGTACCCCTCCCTTATCCCAATGTTAACACTTCACCTATGCCTCCCTTAACCCAATGTTAATGCTTCACTTCCTCCTCCCTTAACCCATTGTTGACACTTCACTTACCCTTCCTTTAACCAAACGTCAACACCAACTTCTCACTTAGGTCAAAATGTTGGGTGAGGGGAGGGGTAGTTAGGTAGTTTCTTAGAAAATTATACTGGGAGACAAATAGCTTGCGTAGGATGGTGCTTTTGATCGGGCGCGCAAAAAAGCCAAGGTGGGCGAGGGCTTTGTGGCTTCACCCCTCAGCAGTGCACCCCACAAAACCTTAACCGCCATAATATGGAGGCTAAGAAACATAGTTTTTTTCATTAGCTATGTTTACGTGAACTGTTACTCTGTTCAAGTTTCATTTTCAGCTACTGGTGAATCTGTAATTATGTTCCTTAGTTCCAATGTCTGATATATCATCCTTGACAATGTTTGACCAGTCATGCCAGCAAAGGCTACACTATTTGATCTTAAATGCAATCCACTGTTTGACTTTGGGACTGGACCAAGGAATGACATCTTCTTTAATCCACATGGAAATAATATCCTTTTTTGTAAAGAAATGCTCTCAGAATAAATGCAAAGTACATAATTATGTCACTACCCTGTAAGCAGTGATTTCTCCAGGCAAAAGGCCATAGTCCCCTGCCTTTCAGAGCCTTTCAAAAGTGACATATCGAAGAGCAGAGGTGCAAAAGGATCTTTTCTTGCAAAGAGAGAAGGTAAATTATTATAATAATGTTGTTTTTGTGTTGCTGTCACTTTGTTTGACAGACAACCTTCATCTGATCAGAGGATAAAACAAAATAGAGCATTTTAAATAGGTCTCCATAGCTTAGTTGGTAGAGTATTGCAGGGCTAATGGAGGGGCCATGAGCTTGAAGGGCTAATGCAGGGGCCATGAGCTTGAATCCCATTGAAGCCTTGAAATTTTTTTGTGGGATTAATTTGCAATTGCTTAAATTGTGTTGTCTTCTTCAATGTTCATAATTTTATTTAGTTTTGTATTTCTGCAGTTCACATCATCTTAATTCAAAAACCAGTATAATAACTATATTCTTGGGGATCAGAGTCATTATCTTTATCCTTAACTATTGGTACTTATTTGTTTGGCTGGATTTGGAAATCTTAGAGGCCAACTGGTAAGAGGATGATGTTCTTTGAAACATTGTTATTTGTACTTTATCTTTCCTGTTTTATTAAAGTCGTTTTGCTATTGAAAATAGTTTCTATGCTCGCCACCTTATACATGTACCGATGTAGGTGATTTCTGATGATCTTCTACGCCTATCCCAGAAGCTTAAAGCAACGGTAACATGAGTAACAGAAACGTGCAACTTGTTTTGCAACATTCCTGCAACCGGTTAAAAAGGATGTTGTGCATTTTACCACCCACTAATCACTCCTGACTTAGCTTGCGAAAACATCCGTTTCTCCTCGCTCTTCTTCGCGAGGAGGAACGTCTGGGACTCAGCGACAGAAATTGATGGCGTAAAATCTGTCCGGAATCCGGTCAGAAGTGCTGATTGGTAGCGCGAAACCTCCCCAGCGGCGAAGAGCGAGGAGAAACGGATGTTTTCGCAGGCTACTCCTGACTTGCATGCAACATATCAGGTTGTTGCAATTTGCTTGAATAGTGATTGGATTTAAGCGGGAGTCACTCCACACGTGGCACACGTGGGTGTGATGTCACTTGCTGCAAAACAAGTTTGCCTTAAGCCGGTAGAACGAACAGCATGTACAGATTTTGTTGCAAAAAGTAGAACTACTCCTGGCCTCCCACGCAGACGTTCTTAGGGGTTCGTCACGCGTTCCGTGACGAGCCAAAAGAACGTCTGCGGAGGAGGCTAAACTACTCCCCGTCTCGCGCCTGCAGTCACGCGCGTTTGGCTCGATGGCAGGCTCGATGGATTGGGAAAAACGACAGACTGATCGTAATTTATAAAATTTTGTAAATCCACTAAAAGCTAACTTGCCAAAATTAATGTCAATGAAGTGTTCACTTTTAACAATACATCTAGTATGATATTATTTATCAATTATTGTTGTTCTTGTTACAATATTTATCCTGGTTACAATATCCCGGCTCACACTGTATAGACTGCAAAATAGTCCGTTTTTTGCGTATTCAAGTACGCGCGAGCAGTCAAACAAAAGGTCTGGAATGAGGCTGAAAACAGAGAGCGAGACTGGGAAGAGACGCTAAAAATACGTATCGGTTTTTTTTCCTCCCGCCTAACACGCCCCACGGGCGTGTGAGGCTCGCGCGCTTCTCGCGCGTAAGGCTCTTACGCCTCCCTTTACCGATTTCTTTACTGATTTTGAGAAAAAAAACAGACTGCATGTTTTGCAGTCTACACACTGTACCGCATAGCTTGCATAGCTCGTGCCGACACGAAAAGCTATCCAGTGAACACCGATCCGATATGTGACTCTTCACTTTAGAGATCGGTGCGGCGTAGCTTCGCCCCGTTACAGAAATCGCGCCAAAATAACCCGTTCTTATGCGTGAACAGAAGCCCTATCTATCTATCCGGGTATGGTTTTCTTGCCGACGCAAATGCTATCCGGTATAATGGGAACATAGCCAAAGATTAATTAAGAGTTTTTTACTCACTTTTACAGGAGCTCTGGAGTAGAAAGGATTTCAAGTTAATAAGTAAACCCCAGGTAATATACTTGAATTTGTCAAAAAACAAACAAAGACAAAACAAAAACAAAAACAAACAAATTACAGCGAAACGAAACACTTTTTTTTTGGAACTGAAAAATTTTAATTCAGATCCATGTTGCGATGTCGTAGAATTTTCTGTTTTTTGGTAAAACTTAAATTTTGCATTATAAATTTTGTAAAATTTAACTGATATATCTTGACTCGCTCAACAGGCAAGTGACTCAACATCACTTGAGTGGTCTCCAGATGGTGAACACATTTTGACAGCAACAACCTCTCCAAGGCTTAAGGAAGGAAATGGGTGAGTAAGGCGTGCGGCGGGCCATATTGGTTTTAATCATGCTTAAGACCCGTCCACGTGTATTTTCAAAAACGCTAACATCATAGCTACTCGTGCATGATCTTTAATGATGTGCTTACTAAAAAAGTTGTACCCTTTGTAAGCTTGTATTGTATTAGGCTGAGTGCTCTAGCAGCTGAATGGGTGACCACTCCACCAGGATCTAAGTTCCCTCCTCCTTACAAACGGCATTTTCTGCGTTTGTTTGTCTGGCGTCATTTCGCGGGGAAACAGGTTGGGCGTGGCGAAATGTCCGCTTTTTCCTTAGGCTAGTGGCTTTGTTATTAATACATCTTGTGTTTCATTTTCCTTGTAGGTATAAAATTTGGCATTACACGGGGAAGCTATTACATGAAAAGAGTGTGGGTGAACTCTGGGAGGTAGGTTTGTTAAAAAAGAGTTTTTTTCAGATACCATCTTTTACGCAGAAAATATTGTGAAATCTGTTAAACTAAGGTTACTAGATTACTATGAGGCCAATGAAGTGACTGGAGTTTTCTTGTTTATTAGGTTAAGTGGCAACCGGTTCAAGGCGATATATTCAAGGAACCAGTTATCAGTTACCAGGCCGCCCCGTCCATAACAAAACAGGAACAAGAGAAAGGTAAGTATGACTGGTGTTGGTGCTTTGTTAAGGAGAAGTTAACTGCAGTCATTGGAAATAAAATTCGAACTTCTAATCAATAGTCCAGTTACGAATTAAAAATTACCGCTGAATACAAACATTAACGACACATTCATACAGGGTTAGCCTCGACATAAAGTAAAATGTTCAGAAATTCCGGCAAGTAAGTGTTTGAAATTTGAATACAGTATACACAATAGACAGAGTAATAAACAGGTCTTTTTCTCTTAGAATTTTGTGAATATATTATTTCAGATGGAGGTTAAGCCTGTAGAAAATGCGTCTTCACTTCTTTAATTCAGCGGTCATAGCGAACTTGAAACTGGACTGAATCTAACAGTGGAATTCCACGTATTTTAGTCATCCTACTGATATTCAAAGAGAGACGGGAAATGGAGAGCAGGGAAAAAAAAAAGAAAGGAAGAGGGGTGCAGAAGAGAGGAGGAGCCCTTTCTCCCTACCCCCACCCCCACCCCCCCCCCCCCACGCCACTTCTTGCTCGTTTTTCTTTGCGCCGTCCTAACTATCTGCACGCCTGCAACAGGCTTCCTACTGATGAACTGATACTATACGTTTCTAGGAGCGACTGTTTTTTGAGTGTCTCTCCTTCGAATTGTCTGGTCTCCAAATACCATACTGGATCACCAGAATCTCCTCTGATAAGTACCCATGTAACAGTAATGACCCTGTCTGCTGCAACTGAATTGAATCGCCAAAGTAGAAATCTGCCCGGTTGTGAATTTTTTAAAGAACGTCTTTTCACCTCTTATTGAATATGTTGTGAACCCCAAAAATCGTTTTACCCGACCTTGCTCTTGAGACTTCTCCAAAATAAATATCACAAGTTACATTTTTGCTGTTACCTGTACAGTTGGATAATGACTTGTGAGACTTCGTACCGTTCACATTTTTGGGTAAAACCGATGTTGTGTCTTTTCATTTGCAGCTAAAGCGGTTTACCGACCACCAAGTCTTAGAGGAACTGCCCCACCCGTTAAATTGGTGAGATATCTCTACTTTACTTTCGTTGTAATGCTTTACTGCTCTGGATCACTTGACATGGCCGAAATACAATCTCAGTACTTATTTCATATTGCTTTTTACCCTCGTAGGCGTGAAAGGTTTTAATCTACGCTTTTTATTTCAGCGCGAATATGAACCTGCTGAAAATATGAAACCCAAAGAGGGACAGGAAATGTCCAAATCTGCAGCTAAGAACAAGAAAAAGAGGGAGGCAAAAGCAAGAGCAAAACAGGAACAAGAAACTTCTGAAGAGGTTATACTCTTTACTTTTTACGTGCGACTTTCTGGAAATATCTGACGCTCAAGGAAAATAGTTCATTTTGTTCCCGAGAATTAAAGTTTACTACTTTGCCTAAGGACCCAGTTATTAAGTGATTTGTTTTAATACCCACAAAGAGGAACTTCTACGTGTGCAAAATTTTCTCAGCGAGAGGTTTTAAAACATTTGTGGGTAACACATTACTTTGTTGCCCTGTGACGTCATTTATTATTTTGCAATGTTGCCCGCTCAGAAGCTGTTGGCGGGAAGCAGTTTCATTGTTAGATGTCCTGTGACCTCGAAGTAACCAATGAGAGCGCGCTCTGTTTGGAAAAAATGTACGCCATAGGCTGGTTTGCTCGTGACGTCACGGCGGCCATGTTGGTGGTCAAGAACAAAATCATTTCTCCTCCTCTGGGAACTAAACTCTACTTTTATGTAAATTCTTCGAGAAAAAATTCGATTGTATTGACCCCCAACATGACCGCTTTGTCAAGTGGTTGCAAACCAAGAAGAGCAGTTTGCTTTATTTGCAAATTACGGGAAAACACTGTGGTTGGCGGTTTTGCGGTGTGTTTTCCTTTTCTGGTTCGTAAGGTAAGAGATTCAGCCGCGCGTAAGCTGAACCGAGGACGGCAAAATAAAATCCCACCAAAAATCCGCCACCTACCCAGGCTAAAACGGGGCGAGTTCCAGCCATGTCATTGTGGGCCTTCCTTACCGTACCTATCTCTGTACGTCCTTAAATGAATGTTAACTGCCCCTCCGTACTTACCTCACTGAGCACTATCATTATGTTTTTGTTTTTTGTTTTTAGGCTTCGAGTCCAACTCTACCCACACCTCCCCCCTCATCCGTAGTGACTAGCACAACTCTTCCACCGGAGAAAGAAAAGAAACTTAAAAATTTGAAGAAGGTATTCATTTTAAAAGTGTTGTTTTTTACATGTGGTCTACGGAAAATCAAAGAAAGTGCGCAATTCTCAAGTATAAACCAAGTATTTTTCCATAACGACGGGCTATCACTTATATTTCAAGTTGCAAGGTATACGTAGTTAATGCGCATGGAATTAAACGGCTAGGAAGTTCTTTGGGTTCTGTTTTTCTTTTGTTCAGTATGAGAATATCTACGGGTCATGCTTATAGTAGCCGGGGAAATCCCTGCCCCCCCCCCCCCCCCCCGGCCCTTAGTAACGACCCTGTTTTATACGGACATTAGATCACTTTGGCGGCGTACAATCAATTCTTTCGACGGCGGACATCCTTAAATCAGGGTGACAAGGGGCGCTCAGGTGAGTTTTGGGGCGCGAGCCTCCTCTAGAGTGCCCCAAAGAGCCCTCATTATTGCAGGCTCTCAGTTAGTCGGAACAAGTGAAAAGAAAACCGAGCGCGGGGAAAATGAAAGAAAGAGGAAGGGAGAAAGTCCTGGGCTGTCCACTTTCTCTTAGGTCTTTTCGCTCGTTCCCACTACTTGAGAGCCTAGAACAAGCGAGTGTCCGCCTTGTAGAAAGCCAAGAGAAAGGACTGAACATTGACAACGACAGGGCGTTATTCGTCTTTTAAGGGTGTTCTTGAGGGGATAGTTGACTGGACACAATTTACCTTTTTCCCCAAGCTCTTATCACTTTGTTGTTGTTTGTAAATGCGCGTTGTATTGAAGTATCAATATTTCTTTGGTTTGCTAGCGCTGACTGAAGTTTGATAATTTATGTAACATTTGCAATATATCCTTATCTTTCCCTTTAGAAATTGCGACAAATTGAAGACTTGAAGGAACAACAGAGATCAGGGAAGACACTGGAAAAAAATCAGGTCAGATTGCCACTTTGATCCTTATGTTGTAAATAGTTTTGGACCGTCCGCAGTTTATCTCACAGAGCTCATAACCCGCGAGCAGGCTTACCTGTGCGAGTTCGGGGTGAAGAATGGGGCGAGGAAAAGTGATCTCGCGCTCCAAAAATTTCCCTAACTAAGTGAGCCTGTTTGCCGGCTACGGAAATTTGTTGCTAAATGACCTTACGTTCTCATACTAGCTGTCTTTTCTTTCATTCGCCCACAACATAAAGAAGTTGTATCTCATCTGTTGCGTCAAATTCAGAAACGGACGTCAATTCTATGTAGCACGATGGTTTGGTAATATTAAACAATTAAATAGCGAAAACTGCCGCTGATATGTCCCCCTCCCCTCAGTTATAAGCCCATCTACCTGGAAACAAAAAATACATCCAAATAATACCCCCTGGATAAAAGCCGCCCTCTAGCTCCGATGTTTAACCCCCCCCCTCTCCACCCTCCTCTCGTAATTCGATTTATTATGACATTTTAAAACACAAAACGTATCTTGATCAGCACTGCCATAGCTTGTTTCTAAGCACTTTTTCTATCCCGGTTATACGCCCCCTGGGGAATAAGCCCCCTCGGGTATAAGCCCCTCCTCCCAAATCCACTTAGAAGATGTATAAACCCAGGGCTTATAAGCAATAGTAAGATCTGCGTGGTGTGATTTAATCCTTAAAAAAAAGACACTTTTGTTTCCTTTTTTCAGCTTGAAAAGATATCATCTGAGGCATCGCTCATAAAGGAAATACAAGATCTCGAACTTGGCAGCTGACACTTTATTTTTCTTACATGTATGCAAGATTGAACTATTAAAAACAACTAAAATCTGCTATTCTTATGATTAACTTTGCATGGAGAAAAAAAAAATGCGTAAATAATATAGACCAATAACTTTTATTTGTATTTTCGAGAGTGCGACCGGAGTATTCAACACCTTAAATCTATTAGTAATAAATTTTTATACAACGTGAGTCATTAGTGTCAACCTGCTGTAGTTTTTTCTTGGGCTTGTCTTAAAGGTTGCACCATTGTCACGGCGAACTCAATATCATTCGGCATTTAGTTTGCCACGTAAGAACACACCTTCTTAGAAGCAGGTTGTGCTAGTAGTTCCAGAGAAACAATCACGCAGTTGAGTATGTCCAACTTGAAGGATTAAAACTGCGTGCGACATCCATGCTTCAGTTCAAATCTTTGTGATCGGTAAGGTACATGAAGTAGTACAAGCGTTTCAAATTCGAAAGCTAAAGCTCCAAGAGAGTCTTTCGTGATGTGCCCAATACCTTGCCGGTTTGCATTGCGTGCCCAGTGCTTCGCTTGGGTACACATTCCCAAATCACTTCTACGCATTTGCAGCCACGGACAGCTGTTTCGGCCTTATTCTGGTTCGTTAACGGTTAGCCCAGAGTAAGAACACGCGGTCTGCCTTTATCACCATTCCTGCCCTCCCCACTTGCTCTTTCTAGGGAAGGATCCATCCTTGTTTTCCGTGGCGCCTAAGGGACGCAGGAGACATCCATATCGACTTCTGTGTTAAATGGAATAAATTCGTTCTTTGTCTCGATTAACGTCTGCTGTAGAATAATGAACAGCGATGGAAGCGAAAATAAAGTTAATCTTTTTAAAACAATGTTTATATTTGCTTTTTTCACCGCGAATTTGAAGATTCGTGGGTTAAAACCTAACTACCTAGCAATGTGGCAACTATTAATATATAATGATCCACCCAACGTTGGCATCATGGTACACTTCGTTCGTTATTTTATTGAGCAGCCCTGCCCTCGTTCCTTTGTCTTTCATTTCTTGTCGCATTACTGTCGTCAAACTCGGCCCCAGCGTGTTTCCCTTAGAAAAAGTGAAAAGCCCTGGGAACTAGCTGGTACTGTTGCCAACCTCTGCCCCAAGCCTCACGCAGCTGTCCATATTCTTAGTGAATTATCCACTTGTATCCCAGTATCTTGATCCATTGCGTTGACGTGATCCTCATCACTGTCCGAACCAGGCTCTGCAAACTGCCGCTGGCCAGAGGTTGTCGCCAGCAGGGGAAGACTGGGATGGAAACTGAAGAAAAAAATTCCACAAAAATCCTTAAAGTCTTTCCTTTCACAACAGTAACGGAAAACCTGAAACTTGCATTCAGTTTTGCTGACAAAAGAAGCAATTTGTTGCAAACTTACAGCTGGAAGTAGGCGCATCTAAACCTACTTCTCAACTTATGGTCCTGTCCAAAAAATGATAAAAAAGGAGACAGCGAAGCCTCTACGACAGCGTATTTTAATTAAGCTTATGAAGTCCTTTGATTTCACAGTAATAAATCGGCATTTTTTTGCTCATCCGTTAGGCTTGTAAGCAACAGTACTCACCTGACACCATTCACAAAGTCTCCATGGGCCACAAACTGCATGACGGGTTGAAGTGTTGCTTCTGTTGTTGTTTCACTGGTTAATGGTGGACTTGTTGAATCCCAGATAGAAACAGTACCGTCGGCGTTACCAGATATGATGTATTGTCCAGACCTGCGTCGAGGAGGTGGAAGGGAAGTGCATTATTTCTGAAAAGCGACTCAGTGTCCAGATTAAAGCTAGTAAAGCTGGATTTAAGTCTGTGGGTAAGCCATCAGGCGTGTTGACAGGTCAGAACATCGTAGCTTGCGTAGCAAGCGTTTCCGCGCGAGTTCGTCGACAAAGTTGGACAAGAGCGAAGCAGAGGGGGGGAGGGAGGGGAGAAAGAGAGTTTCCTCTTCTCCCCTCCCACTTCTTCCACTTTTTTGTGTAATAACTCCATCAGAAACGTTTGGTACGCAGGCTAAGAACATCATGGTGTTCTGAATTTTGCTTACATTGACACACTAGAAAAACAGAATGTCAAAAGACAAAGAGACATTTAAATGGTGGAGGTCATTGGATAAGTGGAAAAAGTTAATTATAAGAGATCATGGAAAAGAAAGGGATTTTCTTTTTTTCTAATGACTGACAATGGTGAAGCGTGCATGTCTCAAAAAAAGTTTTCTTTTTTTCACTAAAAAGACGTGAATCGCATCACACCTTATTGAGACAAATACAATCAGAAATTGAAGGATAGTATAATTTGCTAGTACCAAGCGGCTAAGAAGAGGGAGCTACAACCGAAACGAATAACAAATGGTGATTTCACTTTGGCCAAAGTGAAATCAAAGCAAACTAATTTTTTAAGCGTCTAACTCAATAAGTATTCTATATTGCCTTAATCGGACAGTTACCTGTCTATATCGAAGTAGACTCTCTGATTGGTATCCACCGAACGATTCATGCAGTACAGAACTGTGCCAGGATTACGAACATCCCAGCATATGATTTCATCATCCTATCCGACACAATGAAGGCGCAAGTTAGTAAACATGTTACTGTATAACGTGAAACAATTTTTAGGGTACTAACCATTTTACGCGTACAGTGCAAAGGAATGTAGATTACATTCAATTGATTATTTGAGTTGGGCTGGCCCAATTTGCCGGTGCGTTTCCGAGATCTCAGCTAAACTAAACCAGAAGCTTCTGACGAAACTAAATAAAGTAAACTAAACCTTCGTTAGCCAGCACGGCAACTTGACAAACCGACCCGGCCCGGCAGACCGGGCCAGCCCGGATCATCCAGTATGTAAAGCACAAACAATATCTAACTGCACTCCGTAAGCCAAGTCTGCGGTAGGCATTACTAATCACGGATTGCACACTCGAAAGTGAAAGTAAGAAAACGTAAACATACAGAGCATAAATAAACCATTTTTGAATGAGGTCGAGTGTGATATGAAGAAGTGTGCAGATCGAGGACGCTGTAACGCCCTCCGCCGTGTAATACTTCTGCGTAATCAAGCTATGATTTCTAGTCATGTCCATAAACTTTTTCGCCAATTACTTACGTTTCGCATTGCCAAAAGAGCCAAGCTCCCACTTTACGTAGCATCAAAGAAAACGTTCTTTGAAAGCTTTTGGAAGGTAACATTCAGGTAAGGTAACATTTTAAAAGTTTATAACCCCAAAGTAAAACTACTGGTACAACAGCATAACATCTAAGAGCACAACAGGAAAGTGTTAAGCAGCGCTTTTAATTTTCACCTGGAACGAAAACTTTGTCCCCTTTTTAAACTTTGGATTAGAGGGCTAGCAGACCCTCGAGATTGCCGCACAAGCAAGCTTGTTACGCGCGAGATCACCCCGCGCTTTTACCTCACTCGCTCAAGTGTAGTTTGCTAACCCGTGGACAATCCTGCAACACTGGTCTCAGTCTAACTTTGGGTGCAATGTTATTTGAAGTTCTTTAACTCAATACCTTTCTGCCACCGCTGTACAGTTTCGTGCCATCAGGAGAGAACATGACATGCGTTACCCCACCCTGCTGTCCTTGGAGCAAAAATATCAGCTGGCCATCCGATTCTGAGTACACACCAACTAAAAAGGAAAAAATGTATTTATCAAAAAGTTTTAGATGTACAGTTGAGCTTTATATTTAGGATAGCTAAATTTTCGTACTCAGATCAGCGGCAATAGCCTAATAAGACTATTGTTTTTCGTACAACGCAGTTGAGTTTATGGGCATTTTGCCAGTTTAGGCGTTGATTTAAACTTGGAAACTTGCCGGCCACTCTACCAACAAAATTCTTGGAGGAGGAGGACTGCACCACCTAAAAAAAACTGACCAACAAATGGAATCTCCTACTAAGGCAGAGGTGGAAGTTTGTTCACTGGTGTAAACATTCCATGCGACAGAGTGGTAAGGGTGGGTGCTGATAAGAGAATGTTAACGCTAAAGCAGATCAAGTTTTAAGCTTCGTCTCCCAGTATAAAGTTTCTCTTCAGGTTAAACACACAAATGTTGTACTGTGGTTGAGTGCTTTTCTTGCGGCAACGTTTTTCTGGCGATTGATACCTGATTTAGAATAGGAGCCCAGAGCATACATTCCGGAGTTGTCAGGACTAAACGCAATGCTTGAGATGATTCCAGTTTGGCCTTCCTTTTTTACTGAAACAACAAAGAAAAGAAACGTGTGATAGTATGTTTCCTAGAAATTCCTGAAAATGTGTGGTGCTCGTGAAATTCCTCAAGTGAAAATGTGGTAGCTAAAATTGGTTTTCAGGTTAAAAAGAAATTCCGTTTTTCTCCTAAGAGTAATTACGGCTGAGAAGCAGGAAATTCTGAATCGAACTAGGCTGAACACTGGTTTAACCTGCGAATGGATTTTAACTGCAACATAAACTAACAGAACAGTTCTGGTTGACTCTTTCACAGGACAAATGCCCCATGACCTTATTTTACTACAGTTAGTAGTACACTTAACAAAATCCTTCAGTCTGTCATTTTCCTGTGCAGGTTAGGGTGGAGAAGGTTTCGTTCTCGCTCCTTTCTCATTTTTCCACTTTTTTTCCTCCGCTCACCAATTTGCACCACTCTCCACTATCTGAATGCCTGGAAAAGGCGAAAATAAACATACCAGTGGTTGGTCTCTCTTGGAAGTCTCGTCCTGGTCTAGCTGTGTCAAATATTCTAACCATCTTGTTGAAACCAGCATAGATGCAACTGCCATCAAGATTAAACGACAAACAGTTCGCAGCAACTAATTCATCCTGGAGGGATCAAAATTTTCAAAAATCGTGGGCTGGATTTACAAATTTATTAATAAAAATTCCGCTTAACAAAAAAAATTAGTGAAAAATCATAACTATAAAGCGATGGATTTTGCCAATTCAGACCGGGCTTTAACAAAAGACCTACAGGTTACAGCCAACTTTCGCCTCGTAGACACCCTACTAAAAAGGACAGTAGCTAAATCCCAGGCAAATATAACTTGCAGACATTTGAGTGAAATAAACTCTGGCTATAAGGGACTCTCGCTAATGAGGATACTAACTTGGGTCCTTACAGTGTCTTCTATATACATAATTTTAAATCACGGCAGATAACATCATTACAAAAAATTGATGGAGAATTTACCAAGTGATTGTAAGTTCTGTAAGTGCATCTTATTGAACCAGTGAAAGCATCCCACATGTGAATTGGATGGTCACGACTGCTGCTCAACAAACTACAGAAATACAAAGGAATGGAATGTTCACTAACACCTGTAGGTAAAAAGGTAAAGGCAAAGGCGTTCACAAGCCAAAGCCCCAAACAGCTGAAGCTTATCGCTGTTTATTTAGCATGAGGCATTGCTACTCCCCCCTGGATGGGATGCTAGTCTGTTGCAGGGTTGTCCCCAGCAGTATGTCACCAGCACCCATTTATACACCTGGGTGAAGAGAGACAAAGTGGAGTAAAGTTTCTTGTCTAAGGAAACAATGTCACAGGCAAGGCTTGAACCCTGGACCTGTAGGGCGGGAAAAGCGGGAGTATGAGGTGTTAACGCCCTGGCCACACACACCTCCACACTAGCACCTGTAACAATATCATTAATCATGTTTGAGAGAATATATAGAACATGTCTCCACTAATTTATGTATCATGTTTACGACTGTTTAGCCTTGTTGACGTTTAGGCAATTTGGGGGCTGAGCAAGCTAGATTTTGACCAACCTGAATATTATGATACAACGTGGTATTATCTTGGTCATCTCCAAAAATATTACCACCTGATATTACCAGGTTGCAATGTGGGGTTTAGCTTATGATAGGGATGCCTGCAACTGAGGCTGTAACACTGCATGCGAGTGAATTAAGAACACATTGTATTGGGACAGGGTGAGGTAAATGATATAAATGCTCACCAACATGTGTCTGGGTCAAGTGATGACATAAACGGATACCAACAATAATCGTAGACAGTCTCGCCCTCAGGCATCTGCAATACAGATACCTGTTGCAAGAGATATAAAAATGTTTATGTTTACATTTATGTTCAAAATGTTTTAGGTTAAGTTTTATATATTGACTAAAAGACCTGGATATTACAGAAAAAAACAGGACAGTCAAATAATCATAAAGAAATGTAAATCTTCAATGTTTTTGACTAGCCCTCTCATTGTCCACAGGTCAAGTGACCAGTATGTCATTCTTATGACCTCTGCACTGTCAATACGAATCAGATAACTTTTAAGGATGTACTATCAGTTTGGAGAAATTTTAAGGAGTAGTATTTTATAGAGATTAAAAGAATTGTCAAAAGGGAATGATCGTTTTTGGAAGCTGGTAAAGATTATAAGTCCTAGGTCAGTTTGTTGTTATAACCTTGAAGCAGATATCATGAACAGTCAACAGAGTAATTTGGTGTAATGCTATTCTGTTCCATTTTGCAGAGGTAGAAAGCTTCATAAAGCAATGTACACGACAATAAACTTAATACATTTACACTTATTGCATACAGCCTACCCCTCACATTTGAGGATTATTGATAATACAGCACATAAGCATGCCGTGGTGACATAAGCTACCTTTGGTGTGAATCAAACTATATACATACCATTTCTGATAGTCCATGCACAGCTGTCCCATTATACAACTCTACAGGCAGGTTAAATATTCTCAACACATTGTCATCACTGTTTGTCAGTACACATGAACCATCAGGTGACCTAAATTGTGTAAACAAACAAAAGGGAAAGACTGGGTAAGGAGACTGTAAAATTGTAGAATGTGAAGATGGATGAAATGGGGACGCTTTGCAAAGAGTAGGCAGTATGTATGTTATAGGTCAGAATTCAATTCAGGTTAGAATTTTCCAATGTTGTCTGATTCTTAATTTCCTTTGTCTTGTAACTCTAATTCATGAATAGTTAGGGCAGGGAGACAGTAAATTGAAAGGAACTGAAATTGAGAATGAACCTAAAAATCATAAAATGTTACTGTAACCTGAATTAAATTTGATCAATAACATGTATATGTTACTGGTCAAATTTGATTTTGGGTTAAAATTTTTTAACCCAGGTTAATTCTCAGTGTCCTTTGTCTTCTAACCCTAGAAGACAAAAGACACTGAGAATTACAAGAGCAAAAAAAGCAATAAGCCTAACCGTTTGCAGGTGTCATTACCAAGGCAGCACTTTCCTCTCAGTTATTTAAAGACCCAGAGTGTTGGTCCGGCTAGAGATTAAACCTACGACCTCCCGCTCAGAAGACTGGTACTCTCCCAAATGAGCTAACCAGGTAGCCTTTAACCCATTTTCCCTCCCACCACCCTCCCCACCCTTCTCTGTGCCCCCCTCTTTTTTCCCACCCATAATATATGAGTTTATTACCTACCATTTGCAGCCCTTTAGAAAGTTTGACGCTGATGATTCAAAATCTTGCCAAGCTCCTGTCACTTGCTCGGGTGAGGCAGTAAAGTTGTATCTAACTGTGGAAACCCTGTAATACGAAAAAAAAAAATCAGTACCAAGAAATCTTCATGAGTAGTAGTTAGTTAGTTAGTTTGTTATTTTGGCTCTGTCTATTCACAGAGAGATGTAGCCTTTTGTCTGTTTATTTCAATCTGTACGGTCTTTCGCCAATCTATTCTCAGTCAATCATGCATCCTTTTCGACAATGTCATGATGCCAGCATCTCAAACCTTATACCCTCCAAAAGAAACCATTCAGTAACCCTCAGAGGTTGTCTGTTATCTGTAGTGCAGTGACATGCCCAGCCCACTTCCCTTTAATTGATGCAATTTGTCTGACAATGTTCTTTACTTTCGTAGTGCATTATTTGTGCTGTGTTTGTAGTATCTCCTGTTCATTGCCCTTTGTACAGATTTCAGCTTGTTCCTCCACACACACTGCTCAAACTCCAGTTCTCACAGCCTTAGGTTAGTGTTAAACAAACTTTGGACACAATCTTAAAATTATGTTAAGTGTGAACAGGCCCTCTTGTGGAGTATATAATAATGGAAAAATCTAGAAAGCATGAGCAGACAAGGGACTACTCAAAGAGCCTGTTTACATGCTAAAACTTAATGTCATGCCACTAATAAATAATACAAAATAAACCATACGATTGGTTGCTGTATTCCTCTGTTTCCATTGGTGTATCTTTTTCAAGTTTATCTTCATTTGTTCTTTTCTCACAGTTATCAACAGTGATTGAGTCAATAACTTCTTTGTTTTCACTACATGAAGTATCCTGCTCAACCACATCAGTTAGTTGCTGATTATTCACTTCACTATCTTTTTCTTGTTGCAGTTGAGTCCTTAACTGATTGGGTTTTCCTAAGTCAATTGTTTTCGCATTTTCCTCAAGAAGATCGCGGTTTACAATTTCAGGGCATCCTCGAACTTGTATTCGCTTATCTTCAACAAGTTTGTCATCACTTGATCTTTCCTTGTGATCTGGGTCTCTTGAATCACACATTTCTTCATTTCGAACAACTTCCTGCCCAATAATATTAAGAATTGCCTGATCGTTTTTCAAACTCTCCTCAAGCTGAATTCCCTTGTGTTCAAAACTTAAAGGTTCTTTCTGAGTGCACGCTATCGCAGTTTGGGAAGTGGATGGTTCTGTAGCAACATCTGTGGCCATGCCAAAACTTGGCGGGTAATTTGATTTACCTTGAACGTTTCCTACATTATCCTGTTCAGATGAACCTGTATTAATTTCATCAGACATCGTTAATGCAATCACCACAGAACTATCTTGCCCGCTTCTAAGAGACACTAAAACAAATCATCCCTTTGGAAAGAGATGTCCGCCATGTTTACCGTGGGAAGCTGGAACTGAACGGATGTTGAAGAATTTTTGTGATGGAATTACATGAAGCATTTGTTTTATCATCCAAGATGGAGTCGCTCCCCAAAGAAGTTCTGTTTATGATATTTGAAAAGCTGCACCCTTTTGAGCTAGTTCACTTGTCAAGAGTAAACAGACGATGGTATGAAATCGTGCTTCATCCTAGGCTTCACAGGTTTTTAAAAAATTATTGCGTTTTTATGAAGGATGTTATTTTAGTTAACTAAACGTAAGATTACCCGGGGGTTGGTCTGGAGAAGGAGAACTATTGATACTTTTTTTGAGGCTAGAAATTAGAAAATATAAATGAAGGGATTTTTTGGAAGGGGGGGTGGGGAGTATCCTAGCCAAGTATAATACTGAACGGCAAAATTCCAACTGTAAAACTATTTGGTTAATTAAGCTTTTTATTCTAACATTATTAAATTGTTAATAATGAATGGTCTTATTTACTTTCTCAGATGCATTGATTTTCATCGTAAACATGATTTATCATCTCTGGTGATCTGCAGTTATATCAGCAAGTTCAAACATTCTCTTGAGGAGGTGAATTTGCTGGAGTGTTACTGGTTGAAAGGTGCCCTTCTTTCTAATGCCTTACAGAAGTGCAGAAAATTGACTTCTCTCAATGTCTTGGGTTGTGATATTACAAAGAAAACCATCTGTTCTGTTTTGAAACTGAACAATAATCTCAAAAGACTGGAATGGTCTGTCAGTTGCTTTGATCTTAACTTTAATGATATCGTTGGCTCAAACAGGAATGACCTTTTAAAAAAAGTGTTAATATCATTCTGCAGTGAACTTTCAGGTGCTTTCTCAGGATTGGATAGCCTTACAGTTCGTTTTCCATTGTTTCATGGGTCATCCAAGTTTTCCTTTCGTTGGATCATTAAGTTTGGAGTGCCATTGATTTGCAGCGAGCTTGGCTTAAAAAAGTTTACCGTTGAGTGGGTGGATGAAGTAGGAAAATTTATTCACTTTTTTAAAATCTCCGTTGAGGGAAGCAGATTCCAGTTCCAAAAGAATGACTTGGCTAAAATAAGTGATCGCAGTATTCTGGATGGCTTTAATGGTCTGCCTTTGCTTGATTTGCATGAGATGACCTGCAATGCGATTAAGACCTTGCTAGAAAAGGAAGCTTTGTCTACATTTCTTTTACCTTATGATCATTCTGACAAGAAATATACTTCTTTTGAAAGACTTGAGACAAAACCCTGTTTAGTCAACTTGGATGTGCCCTTGCAATTTCTGGATGCTACAAGTTTGAAATCACCAGCTTTCAGTGAGCATGCTCTACGATATCTAAACCTTGCAAGAATAAGGAGCATTGACGGCCATTTACTGCAAGTAATAGCATCTTCATCACCAAACTTAGAAATTCTTAATTTACAGGATTGTACTGGCTGTCTTGAACCGGTAAGTATCATAGTCTTGAAATATGAACCTACATTCTTTCATGTAAATACGTGTATGTATGATTGTGTTAATCATCCTTGGTGACCTTGAGATATGAAGTCCTTTAGAAGATGAAGTCGTTTTGACCAGCCCTAAATTTTTTTTTGTTGAGCAGGATTAATAAGTAATTGATCACACTTTTAGTTAATTAATTTCTTCTTTTTTTCCCACAAGCAATTTTGCCCTAACAGTAATATTATAATTATTGAAGGCAAATTTGTTTGTGGGCGAAAGCCCTAATTCTTTAGGCAAACTCTCTTTTAATATTCCTTAGAGTGTCCAAAGTCAAAATTTAATGAATTTCATTTTGTAAAAAAATAATGCTGAAAAATAAATTATACCATTTGAATGGACATCTCTTTAAAAAGGGTGCTTTTTGTGTAATTAATGTGAAATGGCTTTTTTTGTTGTTCTTTCAAGCTTCATGGATTAGAGTCATTAGCAGAATTTTGCCCAAAGTTGGCCCAGTTAAACCTAAATGGAGTACATGACCACACGTTTTTAGAAAAACCAAGCACTGTTATGGAGATCATTGCAAAGTTCAATAATCTAATGTCCCTCAGCCTCTGTGCCTGTGGGCTTGGAACACCCAGTAAAAACAAAAGCTCCAATAACAGTTCTAAATGGATGGGTCATTGTGGGACAAGTAGCGGTTCAAGTTCACATGATAGCAGTTTTCAAGGTGCATTTGCAGTATGTGACGATAGAACTCAATGGAACAAGTTAAATGCTGAAGAGTCATTTTATTGCCTGACAAAATCATGCAGTGGAATAACAGAATTTGAGCTCATAAAAGACATCCCAAGAAGCTCGTCTTCATCAGAAACCAGCTCTGCAGGAGATCCTGCTTTTGTAAAGACTTACAAAAAAGAGTATTATCGGTAAGTGCCTGCCCTCTTTCCTCAGACATACTTTCAGGCAGTTTTTTAATAGGCCTGGGTTAAATGGAGTACTTTACATGTTGGGCCAAACTTAGGATATGCTCACACCATACCAGATAGTTCAAATACTGTTGTGATGAGAAGTTTGATTGCTGCTGATCTTTCATTTGAATTTCTTTCCCTTATCAAGTGCCAGTTACTGTATGTCAGCATCTGTTATAGTATTGGGGTTGGTGAATGGTCAAATCTATGACTTGCCGACTCATTGATTCCCTTGTTTTAAAACTCAAGACATTGCAACCAAACATTTAAAGGGGCTCTGTCATGCTAGCTATTTGCTATATTTTTTACAAGCTAAAATGTGTCTTTGGTATTGAATTCATATTCAAATTTGCATTGAATTTGCATTAAATTCCAACACTCAATTTTGTTCTTTAAGACTATATATAGTTAGGCATTGACATTGGCAACTGTTTCCTGTTATCTGTTGCTATACAACATAGCTTGCCCCTTTAAGAGAAACCTAACTTGCTCAAGATGAGGGGGCCAAACATTTTTGACTCTAAGGCCCGGTTCAGGCACCAAACTTTTCATGAGCGGAGCCTAATTCGAATTAAGGCCGACCCAAATTATTTAGACCGGCTGAATTGATTCAGACACCAATCTTAATTCCAGCCGAACTAAATTCAAAAGCAAAAAATGCTCATTTCGGTCAAATTGCTTACAAAAATAAATATGTTATAATAATTTATGCAGTAGGTCTGGTACATGAAAAGTTCGGTGTCTGAATCAAAGCCGTTCCAAAGTCGCTCCAAAAGCAAAATTCCCGGGTGGGCTAGGCGAAAAGAACGGCTGAGCCGTTCCAAATTGAAACAGGCATTCCTAATTGATTCAGACGCTAAACTTTTGATCTACTTACATGTAATTCAATGTATTAGGTTCGGCTCATGAAAAGTTCGGCGTCTGAACCGGGTACAATACAGAAATAAGCATGAAAAAGTGGAACTTCGGACTCATCAGAGCCACATACTTCTGAGATTCTGAGATCAACTCAAATTTTCTGAGGCCCAAAGCTTCCTTTCTAGGTCAGGTAAAATAAGGTAAGATGGGTAAGGTAAAATTTTATTGGGGCACAATATCTCCTTTTGATAATTGAAAAGTACATACTACATTGTAGGTTACAATTTCATCCCCAAGACACATATTCATGCTTTTCATTCTCACTCAGGCCTAGCACAAATCAACATCAAGCAAGGTGTTATTCAATGAGACACTCATACAGCACTTTGATGGCAATTACAAATTGGAGAAATTTAAAGAGGCTTACACTTTCAGGTTTGTATAAAAAATGCGTTATTAAAAATGTTCTAGCCTCCATCTTTTTCTCTTTCCTTTACTTTCCCTTCTCCTCCTTTCCATTAAGTTTTTCTGTTTTGTTTTCACTTTAATATTATTATTTTATGGTACATTTTCCTCTTCTCCTTGTCTTCTTCCCTATTTACTCTTTCTATATCCTTTCTTTGCACTAATTTCTTCCTCCTTTTCATTCTATCCCACATCATCAGTGTTTCACTCTGTCAACTCTCTTCTCAAATTCACTTCCTCACATTCTTCCCCTTGCTTCCTTGTACTCCACTGTGTAAATGTCTTCCCTCCATTTCCTTCTCCAGTTCCCTTTATTCCTTTCTCCTCTTCCCATTCTCTCCTTCCGTTGTTAACATAATTTTACATTCATTTTTTACTCCTTTCCCTCTCTTTTCTTCTCTTTCTTCACCACCCATTTTTCCTGAAGGTCTCATATTTTATTCTCTTTGCATATTTGACCTTTCTTACATCACACCCACTATCCTTTCACTATTCCATACATAGAGCTCTTTGTCTTTTGTCTTCTGCTTCATTCCCTCTTCTAACCGCTTACTTCTCTTCTTTTGTGTTTTGAGCTAGACTGGGGCAAGTATATATTTATTTTTTTTTTTTTGCAAAATGCAGAAAGTTCATAAGTACAATGACTCTGAAGTTTTAAAGTGGTGTCCTTTGTATACAACCTTTTTGTTTCCTCCATAGTGCCTATAGCACAAGGTAACTTTGAGTTTCTTGTTGCTGTGACACAAAACTGTCCCAAGTTGGAGTTCCTATCTCTGGCATCATTGGCTCGTCTTAGTCACTCTGGCAATGTGGTCCTTCTTCAAAAGGCTCTTTCACACTGTCATCAACTCAGAGATTTCAGGTAAGGCTAAACCATTAATGAAGGAAAAAGTTTATGCAGGGTTTTCACATGACACTTTTAGCTGTAAACTCAAGTTCTCATGACTGTGGATTGAAAAATTTGATCTCATGGCGGTTCACACCTGCAGACCAGTTTTGGGTTTTACCTTGCCTAGTCCCTGCACAATGTCTTCCCAGGCCTTCTCAGTCAATGCATTTTGGTGACGTATCCAAGACAAATGGCTGGGAGATGCCTGCAAAACTTGCTCAGACCAGTTGGCCACGTGCAATAATGAGGCCTAGGGACGAAGCAAAGTTTTACCTATTACTGTACAGCCAACTGACCCATATCTGAGAATATTATAATATAATAATGCAAAATGATCCATGGAGAACCAATGCAAGGAAGGAAAAAGTTTATTTAAGTGATTTTACTTTCCTCAAAATAAATTATTTAGGTTGTCCTTATGGGACATGAGAACTTTGGACTTTCATGAGAACTTTGGAAATCTTTGGAACATCTTCAGAGGACTTAAGATATGATGTAGGGTTTCTCTATAAAGGATCTCCCCTGCCACTTCCCCCTCCCTACTCTTCCCCCAGGCCTCTTGAATTGTTTTCTGGCTATCCCTTGCCAGAGCTAGATAGCCTATGTACAGACATCCCCATCCCCTCAGAAAAAAGGGGAGAAGGGGCATCTGTACACAGGCTATTGCCAGAGACCTGGGGTGCCTAATATCTTAATATTTACATAAATTACCGGGTGGAAAACTTGTGCATAAACTTAAAACTAATAAATTTGACATGTTGGGAGAACAACCTGCTACAAAGTACCTCCAACTCGGCTGAATACCCTAAAAGAGTGTACAAATAAATATAGTGCATAATAAATACAGTGCATAATAATTATTTCCTGAAGCTTCCCAAATGGATTGGCACGAATTAATGGATTTTCCAATCAGAATTTACTGCTTTCCAATGTAAATAGTATTATTATTTCTTAGCTATTACACCTTTTTCAGAGGGAAATACCTTCAGGGATTCATTTGTGATTTTCATGACATAACTTTGGTTGTTTGTTTTTCAGACTCGAACAGCCAAACTTCAGCATAACTGAATCATTTATCCTGACCCTCAGTGAGCTGAAATACCTTGAACAGGTTTGCATCATTGCCAGGGAAGGAGCTATAAAAATGTACACACAATCAGTCATTTCTTTGTTTGAGAAGGTATAACAAATTATTGTTCTTCCAGCTGTTGAAATTAACCCATGTTTACAGGTAAAGAGCAATATTTTTTTGAGGGTGTTGTCATTGTGTATTATTGTGCAAATTCAATTGTCTGATTTGGTGCAATGCATGATGCCCAATTTTTTAAAGGTCTGTCAGTCTCTAGTGGGTTATTTTCCAAGAGACTTTAAAAGAATTGACCACAGTTGTTTACACTTTAATATTCATCATTTCATCTCGATCTCAGTTCCCCGGGTATATTACGAACCAGTATGACCAGCTACCAGATGGCTTAGTGGGGCAATTAGTTAGAGAGCTGCACCATTATCTTAGATGATCTTCTTTGCTTTTATATCTTCATTACACAGTTCCAATATATGAATTTCATTTACTCATTTTTTCATGCCATTTAGTGTTCCAAACATTGCTCTGCCTCAGTAGTCGTCTATTAGAAGGTAGACTCTTTAATATGAAAAATTATGATCAATCTTCCATGGGGTTTAGTTGGAAGCTTAGTTAAGTCATGGTTACCAAGGAGATTAGAGAAGGGGGCTCTTGGGGATTCTCAGCACAGCTGATTTTTTGATTCAATTTCTGTTCAGTTTGCCTCTGTTAGTGTGAAAGAATTAATTTTTTCCCTGTTGTTTTAGAACAAGCAATTCCTGAAATTGTTACTTCGGTTCAAAAGTTTGAAATCGCATCCTGCTTTAATTGCTGAGTGTTATGCTTAGGTCCTAAATAATATTCGGAACCTCAATGAATGTCCGATGCTCATTGTCACCTTTTGAAATCTTTCTCGATCTTTCAGTGTTGTAAGCTGATTTATTTTCAAGTGCTCTGTGACATTACACTCAAAGCTAGTAAAGCATTGATGGATTGCTTGGCACGGAGGTAACTACACTAATACTCATTTCTTTCTGATGTAGCATTAGGGAGCTTAAGCGTCCACAACGATAACAACAACGAGAACGTCGTCAAAAAACAATTGTTTTTTCATGAGCAAAACAACAGCTCTGCACGTGCATCACGCTTTTAATATATTTCTTTGATGTTTACCGTTCGACTAAGTGTTCCATTCAGTGCTCCATTCATTCGTGTTGTCAGTGCATGTCACAGAAATGTACTAAAAAGCGTGACGCACGTGCAGAGAAGTTGTTTTGATCATTAAACCTATTTTTTGTTGAAGTGGTCGTCGTAGTTGCTTAAGCTCCCTATTAATGAGCTTAAAGGAGCTGTGTCACGAATTTCAGCAAAATTAGGTATTACAAAATGCCCGTTAAATTAAGAGAAACGTAAAAATAACCGCTTAAAACATTTAAGGAAGGCTAGAATATCACAACAGCTACAACAGATGCCACGGATGGGCAAAATGAAGAAGATTGAAACGGACTGAAATGAGGGTTTTTGAAAACTAGCTAAAACTGTTCAGCCTAACAGTTTTGCAAAGTTGATCTCCGCTGTTTGCAACTTCAAAAATAATGCATAGGAGACAGAGTATTTGTTGGTCTCGAATCTCTGCTTCTGTCATTTACAAGTAATTTCTTTGCTTACTTTGAGTTCCATAGCGATTGAGGGCGAGTAACTGGCAAAATTAAACAAAATGAACTCGACTGCCGTGACACAGCCCCTTTTAGGAAGACGTTTTTGGAAGACACACGTCAACCGGAAGTGAAGCATGTTCCCTTTTAATATCCCCTGACGCTAACAAATTTGTCTTGCTAAGAATCTTTACTCTTCTTGAGACGATTTGCCAGATAAGTTGGGAAAAATCGCAGCCCAAGTATGCAAAACGTCCACTTCCGGTTGACGTACTACGCTAAAAAACGTTTCAGTTTGCTTACCCCGGCTCCCTCTTGTTAGGCTTACGTTCTTTATTTAGGAACTGCAATCACTGCTCTACCTTACTATAAATGTTCAATTTTTGTGTTGTTGAACGTACAGGTTAAAGGTCGTGTTTTTACACATTGTACGTCGGTGCCTCGTATAAGTAGTACTCATTAAAAAGACAAACCTAAGGCCGCCGGTGTGCTGTTTCCAACTGTGCTCTGTTTTTATGGGCTTTTTTCACACAGGATGGAACTGAAGAAGTCGAAACAAGGATTTGAGAATAAATCTCGGTAGCTCACGCAGAGAACGTCGCGCAATAACCCACTGTGTTAATCCTTGTTCGTAAACAATAAGAGTCAATGTGAATGGTCGCGTAGTTTTCCCAGAATCGCCGAGTTTAGGTGACAATTTACTAGGGATTACCGTCCATATAAGGGAAACCCCTTCGGTAATCTTCGTAACGTTTCGGAAATCTTTGGATATGATCGGGTCCTCTTTGCAAAATTCGGGCACTCCAAGGATAAGAATCTCACCCTTTTCACTAACACAAAGTTACATGTAAGTGTCTTCCTGAAATGTTTTCAAATGTATCTATGACGTGTGTTCTCTCGGCAGATTTGCTGCCTCACGCCCAGGATTGGTGGTATCTGTTGTTCCTTACTGCCGTAATCAGGATGCTGTGGAACTTTATCCGACTGTTGTGAAGTCTGTGCCAGTTGTGCATCTAAGAGAACTGTTTCTCTTTGGTTCTACAGTTGCAACTGAAGCTAACTGATAGCTCCTAGTAACGAACTAGCCTGCGTAACGGTCGTTACTGTTTCCTTAGGCTGCATAGATGGCGCTTTATGAGACAAGTGAGACCAAAGTGGCATTTCGCGCGAATCGCGAGGCGAGGAAATCCGCGCTTGTCTCGCAATTCGCGCGAAATTGCTTGGCTTATAAAGCGCCAGTTATTCAGGCTGCCGTTTCCTCTAGGCCAAGCGGGGGAAGCACAAAAGACGCGCGAGGCAAAAAGGACCAAAATGGCGTAAAGGAAACGGAAACGACTACTACGCAGGCTAGTTAGGAACTGGAAGAAGTTAAAGTGTAAAAAGCTGTCTTAGTAGTTTTCACATCAGTGAACAGATACCTTTCAGGTATAGTTCTGCAGACAGCAGAGACAGTAATCAATTTATCAGTGTTAAAAAAAAAGGAATAAAAGTGGGCATTAAAGATGTCATTCATGCCCTGGTGTTGTCATCGAGTCCTCGGTAGTATAGTGGTGAGTATCCCCGCCTGTCACGCGGGAGACCGGGGTTCGATTCCCCGCCGGGGAGATTTTTTTTTTTTCGTTTCGAAATTTCATTCGGCGTTTCGGCGTTTCTTATCAAGAATGGAAACCGTTTAGTGTGGATTTGGTTTTAACGTTATAATACGGACTAGTTTAAAAGAAATTCTGAGTAGTATGCGCAAAACGATGCTATATGGATCTGCTATATGTCACGTTGCTTTTTTGGTCAACAGCATATGAGTGCGACGTTGGTTGCAATTTTGCTAAAAAGCTTATAAGAGACAATAAGGCAATCTTGGAAAATGTCCACAGTACGCAGTATAAAAAACTCCTGTACGCTAAGGTCAAGGAATGACCTTTGAAACGGCACTGTATATCAGTACCAAATAGTGCTAACGACGCCAAAACTGTTCTCACTTATGACAGACAAATTGGAAGTCGTTGAAAGATCACAAAAGCCATGCTTTGATGTCAAAAAAACTAGGATCCAAGTAAACCTTTAATATAGAACTACGGCAAGATCTCGAGACAAGTTCACTGAAACTATTGTTCTTTCCATAGGAAAACAGCAAAAGAGCATATCGAACGGTTATTTATATTTGTTGCTGACTGTGGCAAAACATCTTCGTCTTACGCAAAAAAAAAGGACATTTAAAAAAAGGAAGTGAGAATGCTGTTTCCGGCCAGAATTGAACTGGCGACCTTCCGCGTGTGAGGCGGACGTGATAACCACTACACTACGGAAACCACGTTGATAGCATGTGCTGAATCAATCGTGGACCTTTGTAATGAGAACGCAAAATACTAACATATATGAAAGGCGTATGGGATCCTTGAGTGAATGGATGCTTGCCATAGCACGCAGACTATTAATTTCTTACCGTTATTCTTGTACCGTGAGATTATTTTGGATAAGTAAAGAAATGAGAGGAAAGGAAATGATCAGAACAAATGAAAGAATAGACCTTTTTAGCTTGTAAATGGTTTTGTTTTCCCATTTCAGCCCTCCCTTTTCAGGGGAAGAAAGTTAATAAGCCCCCCGCCCTTTTACCCCCCCCCCCCTTCCCCCACCCGCTACCCTCCTTCTTATTTTCCTTCACTAATAACTAATTATATACCAGCGGCGGCGGAGCGAAAGAAAAAGCTGGGGGGAGGGGGGGCTTTCACTTTACTTGAAGAAGTTTAACATTAAGCGACGGAAAGTTCCAACTACTTAATTTGCTTACTACTTAAGCGCTAATAATAACTCTGGTCCACCCGCCATCTTCGATGTTTTGTTGTCGTTTGCGATCCTATGCTAATTTAGTACACCACGGCGTATGGTACCGGGGCCTTTTCAGTTTTATATATTGCGTCATGATCTTACCTCGCCGCAACACTTTACTAAGATGGATTCATTTTTAACACTATCGCTTTCCCCCTTTAAATCTTTTTAAATTGCTTTTATGCTTCCTCACAATACAAAATTTTCGCAGGAAAATGACGTGCGATAGCTGACTCACATACTGCAAATGAATCCACCCCAACTGTACCCGTTTTCAGGTTTTTTTTGATAGTCATTAGGTGGGTTATAAATAGCTGGGTGTCTAAGTAAAAATTACGCCCGTCACTTTTAATATGTAGTATGTATTATGAGGTCAGTAGAAGTTTCCAGAGCATCGATGCGATCTAGGCAAATAATAAAATGCGATTTATAGCTAAAGAAAGATAAAATATTGTCTTAGCAATTATTCAAACTGATGTCATTTACTTCTTTAAAGAGCCCGACGCACTTTTAAACGGCGGATCATTTCTCTAGCGAGACAACGAAGGGACTGCGGACTGTGGACTACAGACTACGGACTGTAGTTAATTGGCCAAATTGAACGAGACTTCAAGATTTCGGACTAGCATAAAACGCGGACTAAAGCTTTCTTAAGTCTTTTCTCTACGTCACTGCTACGTCCCTCTTACACCGTCTTTGCTTAACTGTCTCCGAAGGCATTTTCAGAGCGGGCGGTAGGTGTATTCTAAGAAACGATAGGTTTATTTGGAAGATAACTTCAAAACTGCCTCGAAACTGAGTGGCTCCAAAAGCGAACTGAGACAGTAATAACAGAAAACACAATTCTGACAATTACAAGGTATGTCATCAGGTTATTTTGTTCGAGTCAAATTGAACAAAATTTAGAATATATTAAATTTTATTTATGCGTATTCCGCACACAATTTAGTCTTACGAGCTTGTGTGGCACCCGGCCCTAAGTTCCTTGCTTCGTATTTTGGACTCAGGAAATTCGTGTTACATTTCTAATAAAATAGAGGACATGAAGCTAAAAAAGTACCGACCAAGACTGTTTATAACCGAATTATATTTTATTACTTGTCCAAGATGTCCGCCACGAATTATTGCATATTTTAACTTCCTCAAGCCTGTTTTTTCTTTCTTTCTTTTCCGTTTCTTTTGTTTAAATAAATAAAACACGGTCCGTAGTCTGTGTTGTATACCCATTCGTAGTATGTAGATCCAGTCTGAAGTCCGAAGTCCACAGTTCGCAATAATGGCCTGGAAGCAAGCTCCTGTTTAGTCGCGAGAAGCCAAGAATAGAGAGCTTGCTCTGGGGGGTGTTGCTCGCAGGTTACAGTTCGTCGTCGATATTTTACACACTGACATGATGATGCCGATCGGCTTGACGGAAAGCTCCATTACCCTTTGTGTCCGTTGTCATACCTCTCACTCTCATTGATTTTAAAAGAGGACGCAATATGTCAGATATGTTTCAGTTTTTTAAAGAAAACTTGTTACACTGTAAACGTTTTCGTGTCACGGAAGCCAGCTGCGTTACAGCGCGAAGAACAAGTTATGACTGAACTACTTTTCGTGTCTAGGAAAGTTGAAAAACATCCCTAAATTCCCTAGCTTTGAGGTTTGTTGTACCTGCTCTGTCGGCAATCTTTCATTCGTCAAGGCCTTCTGCCAGAAAAAAAAAAAAAGAAAAATGTCAGAATTTTCGTTTGGTTGCCTCGATGCGCTTGGACAAACAAGGAAACAACAAGGAAAATCGACTGTAAATGCGCGAATTTTATGAGAGGAACTACTTCTGTCTCTTCAACTACTGTCTCAACGATTGGAAAACTGAAACTACTTTTTTTAAATATTTCATTTTTCTCTGTAACATCAGACAAAAACATTGACTTTGACCCTTATCGTATTTCACCTTTTCAGTTTCGATGCAAAGTCCACTTTTATCGCAAATTAGTCAGTTGGCTTTTATACAAAGAGCACAATATCACGTGGAAAACACGTGCGGAGCGATTTTAAATAACCCAGCAGCTGGATTTTAAATGAAGCTTTGTCATTTTTAAACTGCATTTGTTTGGACGAAGTATTGAAAAGTAAACAACAGAATAGTTTTAACAGATCTTATTATGAATTCCCCTCTTAAATTTCACTTTATTTCGCCGTCAGTTAAAGCGGTCCAGGTTCTGTACTGAGGTGAGAGTTTGCCATTCGGCAGTCACGTTTCGTCCGTGACTGATATTTCATCGCTCTGACAGTTTTGTGTTTCGTCCTGAGAGTTGAAATAACGATTGTTAGGTATGACGTGAAACACATATGCCGCTATATTTTTTGCTTGCTTGAATTAAAGATTTACCGAACGCTTCGGAACGGTTTGAAGGAGTATTTCCATTGATTTGATGCCGTCTTATCGCGTATCGCGATCTGTCCAACAGATGCTGGGAAAACAAGAAGAGTCAAAGAAAGGACGTTAAAAGAAATAAACAGAGAGCAGATTCAGAAGGGGAAAACGCCGTGAGTATTCTTTAGCATTGTTGAATATTGTTCAGTTTTAATTGATTCATGTTATTGTGAGAAGAAATGTCGATTTGACACGTGCTCTTTGGCCATCGTGTTACGTAATTTAAATATGTATATTTCACTCCTCATTATTATCGTTTCCCATATGGTCTAGTGGTTAGGATCCGGCGCTCTCACCGCCGTGGCCCGGGTTCGATTCCCGGTGTGGGAAGATGAATCTTTTTCCTGCTTGTTTTTTTATTTTTTATTTTTTTACCGTATTACTGTATTCTTATTAACTTCAACATTCAACCTTTTTAATTTTTTTTTACATCGTGTCAATATATTTTTTTATAAATATATACTGTTTGCATGAGATTTGTATCGGACTGTCGATCATGCTGTTCTAGACAAAAAGTGGACAAAATGCCTTAGAAAATCATTGTTGTGATTAGCAAAGTTAAATCTCTTATAATCGTATAATAGAAAGGCATCAGCATGGACGATGAGTTGAAAATCATAGTGGACGAGTTAAAATAGGCTAAATTACCCTAGCTCCAGAGCTCCGTTCTCGAAATACTTAGAAATTAGGAAAGAAAAAGAAAAAAAAGGAAACCTCTGGTATCCAGGGTAGAGTAAAGTTGGTAGTTGTATACCATTTACAAATAGTTTCCGGAAAATCCGATGGAAGAGTAAATGGAACACGACTTTACGACCCTTTGGATCGTTCCAACTAGTTTCAGTCCTTCACGGCCGATCCTCCTTTGTCGAAGGAAACTGATTCGAATTTACCAGTCCTGAATTTTGAGCATATTTGTCCAAAACGTGGACTGACCTGTTTGTCGATATGTACACACAGGTAGCCCAAGCTCGAGATATGAGCATCGGCGAGCATCGGCATTGTTACGTAACATTCAAAATACAAGGATTTGTATGGGAAAAAACCTATTGTTTCTCTAACCTACGAAAATGAAAGGATTTCAATAAAAAAACAGGTTACCTTACTTAAAATGTGTGTTACAACCCTCCTGTGTGGTCCACGGGCCGATTTATGGCCGTTTTATTGGTTTTTGTGGTAAACCTCTATACAGAGAGAAAACCGTTCACATAAAAACCCATAAAACGGCCATAAATCTGCCCGTGGACCCCACAGGAGAGACGTAACACACATTTTAAGTAAGGTAAGCTGTTTTTTATTGAAATCCTTTCATTTTCGTAGGTTAGAGAAACGATAGGTTTTTTTCCCATACAAATCCTTATATTTTGAATGTTACGCAACAATGCCTATGCTCGCCGATGCTCATATTTCGAGCTTGGGCTACCCGTGACGTTCATGGTAAACAACCGATGATTATCAAGGTAGTAGACAACAGAGCTAGCGTCGGACAGAGACAAAAATATGAGCATCACGCGATAAACACGCAAACCCATGACATCCACTTGCACGTATACCACATTAATAATGACATCAGCCGCAATGGCATGCATTCCCCAAAATGCTGATGAAGAAGTTTAGTTTAAAGGGGCTGTGTCACGGCAGTCCAGTTCATTTTGTTTAATTTTGCCAATTACTCGCCCTAAACCGCTATGGAACTTAAAGTAAGCAAAAAATTACATGTAAATGACAAAATCAGAGACCCGAGACAAACAAATATGTCTCCTGAGCATTATTGTTGAAGTTGCAAGCAGCAGCAATCAACTTTGAAAAACTGTTAGGCTGAACAGTTTTCAAAAATCCTAATTTCAATCCGTTTCAATCTTCTTCAGTTTTGCCCATCCGTGACATTTGTTGTTTCTGTTATGTTATTTTAACCTTCCTTTAACGTTTTAAGCGGTTATTTTTATGTTTCTCTTAATTTAATGAGCACTTTGTAATTTCCTAATTTGGCTGAATTTCGTGACATTGAAATGAAGAAGGTGTAAAAATGTACACACGTCGCTCGCAAATGATAAAGTAAAGAGAAACAATGAAAAAAAGTGAGGTAAAGGAGTTAGGTTTTGAGCCACCTGGCGTTCGGAGTAAAATGTTGTTGTGCCCGAGGGTCTTTCTTGGCGGCTCGAAGCGGGAGCGACGAAACCGAGAGGGATTTTTTGCAAGCGGCGAATCCCCCAGGGATTTCAATTTGACTTGCTCTAAATCTTCACGCGGCTCCGCCGCCGAAAAAACTACAGGAATCGCCTGCTAATCCCGCCAGCTACGCAGGCTAAGTAAAATGTTTCAGTCTTTTTCCCTCGCATACAGACGTGAGGGATTATGGAAGTAAAAGACGTCTAACAGAAGGCTAGCACATGACCAGACTAATCGTTGTCCCGGGAAGGGTTTGCGATTGGCTTAGTTTGGATTTTATCTCCGGGAATTAATTTGTGCGATTCCAAGCAAGTGCATTCAAGATTATTATATAACCCTGTTAGATGAAGACGTCGTTGTAAGTACCTCTGTATTGCTCTTACAAAGGGTCTGTTCATCTTGCCTGTGAGCTGCGAGAGAACGTGCGAGCGAGGGCCCCTCGCACTCGCGTCTTCTTTCGCGTGTCTTCTCGTGACTCTCCCTAAATGGAGAGCTTGCTCGCAGGGTAAAGTTCATCCTAACAACCGACTTAAACGCTGTGTAAGGAGAGATTTCCCATGTATTCTTTATTTGCCTCGAATTAATATCAAGCTTTTAAATATTCCCCTTGAAGTTGTTTTAGCCGTAATTTACATTGAATTTACATTGTTCTTCTTTTAAATTATACACATTTCACTTCAATGTTGACTTTTTTAAAGAATAATTAGTTTCTGAATAATTATACAGCTTAGTCACTGAACACTGGTCACTGAAAAGGTGGGTCTAGGTCTTTCGCCTGTTCAAATACCAGCCGTTCGTAGTTTTTATTTTGTAATTTTAAGGAATCCTGAACAAAGGAAACTTGAATTCTTTTGCACAGCTTTACTGCCGAATCCTTGTAGTTTCCAAAATTCATTTCATTGACTGACATTTAATTTTGAGTCATTTAGTTTAGCATATAAACTTTCAAGCTGAATTCATCCAGATTTGTTTTCAGTTTTCAGCTGATTTTATTCAGCCTTCTTTCCATTTGTTTTGTAATGTTATAAGATCGGTTAGTATAAATAGAGCAGTGTTATCGTATCCCTGTTTTTTGATTTACATTGCGGATTTTCATGGATGATTTACACTTTAAATTGGATCAGGGGCACCCAACGTCAATTTTCGGAAAATATCTGTTCGGAAGACGATTTGAGATCTAGAATTTTTGGAACATTTGTTCTAAAATTTATTTCTAGCCTGCCTCTCCTAGGATTTTCGAACATCTAAAACTGTATAATTCAGTGCCCATTTTTAACGGATTTTTATCCTAAAAAGGTCACCCAGAATTTTCGGGAGCCTTTTTTTCTGGCTGAAATTTTCGAAAAGGTAAGTTTTGATCTCTATAATTTTCGGATCACTAGACTCCGAACAGATGAAAAATTTTTAGGGGATAAAAATATGCCTATAATACGTTTAACAATGCCATGTTTAAGTGGTTTTGAACTATATTCTCGTTAGGTACCCCTGTTTGGATGCACATGCCTGTATGATTTACGTTCAAGAGCCGAAGATTAAACTGTTGAAGTCCAAGTTTGAGTGCTGTCCTGTTTTCCGGTTGTAGTAGATCCTAGTACCGTGGAACAGTGACGAGTTCCAGTCTTGCTAGCCAAGCGAGTTGTAGAGTTAGTTTTTCCCCTTGTTGTTCATAAGCCGAAGTCGCTCGAATTCTCTTAACGCTTATTTCCCAGATTTGTGCTTGGAAGGTCAAAACCTATCGTCACACCTTTTAGTCCAAAGATTGATCAACATAAATTTTGTCCCAAAAAAATCAATACATAATCAAGAAGAAAGGTAGCGAGAATAAATAAAGAGATTACCGTGTCGCACGAAATTTTTGCGAGCTAATGTTTGCGATTTTTCCAGCGATTCGCAAAAATAACCGCAAATAAACATTTTTCCCGCCAAAATTTACTCCAGAGTAAATATAGATCGTTTTCACCGTCACGCAACAAAAAAATAAACTGGAAACCGTCCAGTGGACGAAGCCAAGCAAATGAAGTGTTATAAAAGACTAATTTTTAAACAATTTGTCCAAGTCTGGGGTCTCTGTGGCCCACAGTTTCTGAGTTATTTGCCGTCACGTGTCACGCACCTTTGTAGAGGTTTGTATGGAGACGCCATATTGGTGCACCGTTTTGGTGCACCAATATGGCCGCCGGAAATCAACAAAAACATCTGGAGTTGACTTTTCCTATAAAAGCTCTTTCTTTTCACTCGAGAACTAGGATACGTGCGCATAATCATATCTTCTAATACTTGAAATGGTTATAGTGCTGAAAATCAAGAGGAGAGACTTTTTTTCAACTAGACAGCATTCCTATTTTGGTGTCACGCACTGTGAAAACTAGGAAGTTCAAATTGCTGTATTTTCAGTTAGTCGAGTCGAGGCTTTGCAGGACTAAGGGGAATGCACATATTTTAATATGCTCACTCTCCCGACAAACGTGAAGGCTGCTTGCAGTCTAATCTAGATAATAGAGAGATTAAGAATCGCGTTGACGGCAAACGGCAAACGTGAGATTCAAATTGAGGAACTTTCAAAATGAGAAATGAGCAGTTAAAAACAGCTTAAAACAATTGTTATGGAGAGAAATGGCGTGAATCTACCGCTTTTCGTGTAGTTATAATGGACAGTAAACGATAAGTAAATGGAAAACTTGGTCACGTGGTACAAATTCATGCTTGCCGCAAACGCGATTTTAATCTCTCTAATGTAACTGACACCATCCGCTTCCCTTGTCGGTAATACAGGGGTAGGTGTACAGTTACCGAGTTTACAGGGATAGGTGTACAGTTACAGAGTCCACAGACGAAAACTCGTTTTCCTTTGAAAAACTAAAAATTTGTAATATTTTGTTGTTCGCAGGGCTAGCGTGTGTACTTCTCCGAATGACCAAAATTTCCTGGTGTATGTCGAAACATCAGCCGAAGCTAACCTCGGCGGAATGTCTTTCGCGAGGTAGCTGAGGGCTATGGATCCAGAGTGCAGTGAAGGGATTACTTCTTCTTTGTTTTTTAAGAGTACTGACCAATACGAAGGAGACCGCGCTATGTGTATAGAGAAACGAGAGCTTAATGCAAGAGAAAAAACACCTCAGCGTGAATCTACCCTGGGACAGTGTCCCGCAAAGCGTCGCTCTACTGACAATCAAGAAGAGGTGGCAACGCCCAAACGTATCAAACAAGAAATAGATGATTCTGGTTTGTATAAAGAAAACCTGCAAAAAATCGTTTGTGAAGTCGCTGATTCGCTTGAGCTTGAAAGTGATAGTTCCGAGATCTCTAACTCGAATAATGAGAAGCAAAACTTTGAGAAAGCAAATGACAGGCCACTAGATCAACATGATGTCATAGTTGTGCTTGACGATGAAGACGAGGACGAATTGATCGCAGAGAATACGAAAGAAACTAGCGAACCTTTTCCTCATCCAAGTGATAAGAGGCGAGAAATAATGGATGTTTACTCTGCTATGAACCAAGTTAATTATGAAGCCAAAAGGCCAATTCTAAGAACGCTTAAAGATTCAGACTCTAGAGGAAGTAACGGTTTTGCGTTTGATCACAATTTCTTTCCTAAATTGATCGAGGTGCACTCTGCATCGTCGTCATCAACTGCTACGACATCAGTTTCGACACAACAAGAATCTCCTTGTGACTTGCCACAAATAAGTGAGTTTTATTCGCCATTTGAGAAACAGGACGAGGACATAACCGGTAGCGGCCCAGTCGAGATAAATAAGTTTAGTCGCGCAGATACTAGCGCAGCCTCATCGCGTATAGATTCAAAGCTACTGGACACTCGTCTTGACTCGCCCTTGCGAAAACAGCATGATCTTCTGTTTACGTTCAGACAAAAAGATGGTCAAAGTGATATGTTTCTAGTAGTAGATGGGGAAGTGTTTTCAGTGCGGCGTTACGAGCATAAAGGAGAGTCGTACCTGATCCACACGAACAGCAGTGGTAAGACTTCGATTTTAGCCAGACTCCCAGAAAAGGTGGAGGCAGGGTCCCAGGAAGAAGCAGCAGTCACCACTCAAAGTGTTTTAAGTGAACAAAGGGATATCACAAGAAATGGTTTACCGAGTGCTTTAGAGCAACCAGGAAACACTTTTTTGCAGCGCGGGTTGGCCTTAAAGCATTCTAGAACGTCACCCGTTACCATTACACCAGTTCTGGTCAGAAAGCACCTGTCTGCAAATTCTGTTAGGCAACGAAGTTTTCAAAGAATTCCTAGAGTTACACTAGAGCGGGAATGTACCTCAAAGCATGATATGTGTGAACTACCATCAGTAAGAGTTACACGAAATGACACTTCAAACTTAGGGAAAGGACAACAATCACAAGCAGCCGAACGAAGGCAAAGAGACGTAGGTGCAAACGTAGCAGAGATGGTAACTCCATATCAGCGGCGTTTTCACCCAATGTCAGGCGTGATATCGCAGCCGGTTAGACTTTCCGTAAATGCTAGTGACTCAATCCAGTCTTCCACTGCTTTTCATAACAACGTTTCCTCAACTCAGAGGGATCCACTTTCCTCATCCAGTCACTCGAGAGATCATCAGTTGGTTTTTAAGCGAAAACAAGTGGGTATGGTTGAGAGGAATTTGCCAAGTGAACAGCCGATTGCAGTTACCACCGCGCAGAGAAGATACAGCAATGACATGGCCAGCGACAGAGCCTCCCAAGGTTACACATACAAAGTAACTAACGATGAAAGCAGTGACAAGAGATATCATTATGTTGCTTTATCAAGAGAGGACAAGCAAAGGATCATAAATAGGACTAAGTTGATGAACTACATTGCTCAGCGACTGGCCTCGGGCAATGAACAGTCGTCAACTAGTGTCTCAGCAAATAGAGGATCTGAGGTTGGTAATGCGAGGCATGCACACTATAGAACGACTGTGAATGGGTCTGCTTCAGGAAGAGTAAACACTAGTGCTCGTTGTCAAGTAACACCAAATATTTATCAGACAGACACTTGCTCAACAGCGGATGATAATGAAAGACATCACAGTGGTAGTAGAAATGTGCCTTCTTTAGTGCGAACAATGGGAATCCACAATGCCGGTCAGCGGATTCCTGCGTATCAACTGGAAAGTAAAAACAGTGGGTTGATTAACACGCAACCTCGTCCTGACGCACAAGGTCGCGTGACAAATCCAATGTACGGTGGATTACGGATGAATGATGGAGCTCGTTCAAGCAATGGAATATTGGAAACCTTTGATTCTTGGCAGGGACGACCTCAACGACACATTTCTTTAATAAACGATCCTTCGCAAGTAAACAAAGTATTGACTGGTATTACTGTTGGTGTTCCAGGCATACCAACTCCAAATACCACCGCTTCCACCGTGAACTCTTCGACACAAAACGTTTCGCGATCAGCGCCTGTCATTTCACAAGTTTCCTACGGTGTGATAAACCGATCCATGGTTGGTGAAAATGTCACTCCAAAACAATCTGCAACTGCATTGGTCATTGATCCGGAGCGCTCCATTTACGTCGATGCGACTGATTCGGTTATAGATGAAGAGCGTTTTTCACGTATTCTTGGTCATAGATTGTCTAGGCCGACTGTGAGGCAAACCATGAACGCCAGCACAGTTAATCAATCTCATTCGAGTGATCTGTCGGATACTCACACTAAGTCTTCCTCTAGTTTTCAAAGTTCTATGCGTCAGATGCCTGACCAAAGTTCTTTCGCAACTCCAAAACTTGACAAAAGCTGTGTTGCGCAGAACACACTAAAACAAAGCACTTCCTCAACTCCAAAAATTGACAAACGGTGTGTTGCTCACAACACACTTGACCGAAGCACTTTCTCAACTCCAAAGATTGACAATCGGAACCAAAGCACTTTCTCGACTCCAAAAATTGACAAACGCTGTGTCGCCCACAACACACTAAAAGATATATTTCCAACAACAAACCCACCCAGTAAGAGAACTGGTGTACTTACACAAATGAGTGGTCAACAGAATTCCAGTTATTCTTCACGAGAAAACAACTTGGATACAGATGACGTTGTTGAGATAATGATAAACACATCTGCGAGACAGGGTTCTCAAACTCAGCCGACAAAGGTTCCTGTAGACACCCATTGTCAGCCGAGACACGCAGCTAAAAATCTGTCCCAGAGTGCAACAAATGATTCTAAGCCGGGTGTTTATGATGATGATGATGATATCGTTGAGATTATATATGAAACCCCGAAAAAAGTGCCTAATGAAAACGCGGCTGAAAGGACTGGTGATTCTGAAGTTGTCAGTAAAGAAAGGTCCAAGTCTTGTCCGCAGATTTGCACTGCTCCGAGCGACAGTGTTGAAATAGCCAATCCAACTTCAAATCAGCGTTCTCACCCCCCAAAAGCAATTATTCTGGAGGAAGAAGAAGATAAAGGAAAGCAGATCCCCCAGCTACAGGGGTACACAAGTGACTCGGCACTGAAAAGACTCTTACAATCTTACCCAAACGGGCCGAACAGAGCAGATACCCCAGAATATAAGGACAAAGGTCTTGATGAAATGGCCGAAAAAACAAATCCAAACCTGAAACAAGATTCGGATTCTAGTCAAACAGACTGCTGTGAAATTGCGGATAAAGAAAAAGATCATCTGGAACTATACATGTATAACAAAGCCGAGCTGAAAAACATACAGCAGCGAGATGAACTGTTGAAGAAAATCAAAAATACCGAAGAAAGAGTGGCACAAGAAACTATTGAATGGAAGAAGAAATATCTTCACAGATTGGAAGTCCAACTAAAGAAAAAGCTGGCGAAACTTCCCAGCGTAACTGAATTTGCGCTGGGTAAAAATGATGACGAATCAGAGGAAGACATAACATGATACCGAGGAAATTTCAGTTAAATACGCCAGTGTTTGAAGGAATATTCTCAGTTGTACTGCTTGTTTTCTTTCTTGCTGCAACCTAGGTCGGACATGTCTAATTTGGGTCGACGCGTGAATTAAGCATAGGAATCCCACCGTGGAGCGACTTTGTATCAGACGTCGGAAGAGACGAGTGCACCCCATCCTAAAAAAAATCCCGGATCCGCCCCTGAATCTAATGCGTAAATTATTTTAATTTATTTTAATTGGTAAGCCTTGTAGACCATTGTACATCGTGAAAATGAATTTAGTCCGACGTATTGCCCGTCTGCATCAACCGTCGAGATCGGCCAAATAAGAAATAAGTTCGGTACATGAAAAGTCAGTCGACATTTGAACTAAGTCGAACTTTTCTTAGTTGTAGAACAAGAGTTTGATTTTTCTTTGACCTTGATTTTAGTCCAATATAAAAACAGCGAATGGAGATCCCTTTGAGAATGAGGAGTCAAAAAAGCTAAGAAAGCGGAAAACAAATCTTAATTGGTTGTGGACACCCTTTGTTTCATAATATTTAATCATCGGGACCTTGAAAACATATTTTTAAAAAAGCAAACAAAACTGCTAACAAACAAAAAACAAGCAAGCAAATAAAAACATCACAGCGATCAAGATGCATAAGAGAAGAAAGTTCACAGATCAGTTTTGAAAATTCATATTGTTGTTTTCAGAATGTAAAAAGGCTATAGTTCCTGTTTGCAGTCACCCAGGTGGTGAAATACTGGTAATGTAATACTTTCGAGTGAAGTTTTTGAGAGTTATCTGGACATCGTGTCTTTACTAGTAAGTGAGAGATAGAAAGTTGGATTTTCGGAATAAAGCACTCGGAAACGTGGCATAGCTTTTATTCCTTGCTTATCCTTTAAGCACATAAGCTGACAACTTCAGATGACTAAGTTGGGCAGTTTTTTCAAGTAATGTTTGGAACTTAACGAGGCTTCTGACTAAACGAATAAGTTAATCCCCCAGGGGTACTCCAGACAATGTTGGGGGGGGGGGGGGGGGTACAAACAAGACGCAGCCAACCTCGGAGAGCGGCTGTAAAGTATCCAGGAATGACATGAAACACAACGTCGCTTGTTTTATATCGGTTGTTTACCAAAATTTGCGGTAAATTTGAAGAAAGAAAGGCTTCTAGAAACTTAGAAATGGTTTATTTGTAAATGCTCTTTCATTCAACTGTTCTGAATATAGCGTATACTCAGCTATATGTGTTCATAATCATTAATGAATTTTTTAAAGAAAGAATCAGGCTCTCTTTCAGAAGAGTATAAAAATGGCCAGGGCAATCATGGATAATCTTATAACCAGTAAACCTCACATTAGACAAGTGTGACATCGCGTTACCGTGGTAGCAAAATTTCTGGATCTCAACAACCTTTCTTGACAGAGATGGTCACTTGCAAAGTCGAACGATGGAAGAGAAGTATGGACTACCGTTTTGCATGCAGAGGAAAGTCATTCATGTCAATTTTTTCGTTTTTTGCAGCCATATTTGCAGGACAACGGTTTGTTGAGATCCTGAAATTTTACTACCACGGCAACACGACGTAACGATTTCTCCTCTCTATAAAGAAACTCAATGCTCTACGACTATGGCTTGTGCCCAGTCCTCTCTCCCCTCTACGTAGTCGGGCAAGCAAGCGAGCAGGGGTTGGTGGGAAGGAAGAAAGCGAGAAAGATTGAGAATGGGAAATGGATAGAGTCTTCTCATCTTCTTCCTTGCTAACAACTCCTGCACCCGCTACAGTGCACATTACGAAGATGACCGGGGACGAGTCAGCTCTATGACCCACCGAGACGCTTTGGTTACCACATGGACCTTAATCACACGGCGGCCATGTTGTCCCGAGAGACAAGGTTTTCACAGGGTGGTAAAACGAAGCTTTTTCAGTCTCTCAGGTCAACATGGCCACCGTGTGATAAAGTCCCATTATAAGGATGTTTGACTGTAATACAAACATCTCTGTAGTGCAGACACTTGTTTCTGTCCCTTTGGTATCTGTATTAAGGAGGTTTGACTGTAATACAGACACCTCTGTAATGTAGAAACTTGGCTCTGTCCCTTTGGTATCTGAATTAAGGAGGTTTGACTGTAATACAGACACCTCTGCAGTGCAGACACTTGTCTCTGTCCCTTTGGTATCTGAATTAAGGCGGTTTGACTGTAATACAAACATCTCTGTAATGCAGACACTTGTCTCTGTCTCTTTGGTATCTGTATTAAGGAGGTTTGACTGTACTACAGACACCTCTGTAGTGCAGACACTTGTCTCTGTCTCTTTGGTATCTGAATTAAGGCGGTTTGGCTGTAATACAGACACCTCTGTAATGCAGACACTTGTCTCTGTCTCTTTGGTATCTGTATTAAGGAGGTTTGACTGTACTACAGACACCTCTGTAGTGCAGACACTTGTCTCTGTCTCTTTGGTATCTGAATTAAGGCGGTTTGGCTGTAATACAGACACCTCTGTAATGCAGACACTTGTCTCTGTCCCTTTGGTATCTGAATTAAGGAGGTTTGACTGTAATACAGACACCTCTGTAATGCAGACACTTGTCTCTGTCCCTTTGGTATCTGTATTAAGGAGGTTTGACTGTAATACAGACACCTCTGTAATGCAGACACTTGGCTCTGTCCCTTTGGTATCTGAATTAAGGAGGTTTGACTGTAATACAGACACCTCTGTAATGCAGACACTTGGCTCTGTCCCTTTGGTATCTGAATTAAGGAGGTTTGACTGTAATACAGACACCTCTGCAGTGCAGACACTTGTCTCTGTCCCTTTGGTATCTGAATTAAGGCGGTTTGACTGTAATACAAACATCTCTGTAATGCAGACACTTGTCTCTGTCTCTTTGGTATCTGAATTAAGGAGGTTTGACTGTACTACAGACACCTCTGTAGTGCAGACACTTGTCTCTGTTTCTTTGGTATCTGAATTAAGGCGGTTTGGATGTAATACAGACACCTCTGTAATGCAGACACTTGTCTCTGTCCCTTTGGTATCTGAATTAAGGAGGTTTGACTGTAATACAGACACCTCTGTAATGCAGACACTTGTCTCTGTCTCTTTGGTATCTGAATTAAGGAGGTTTGACTGTACTACAGACACCTCTGTAGTGCAGACACTTGTCTCTGTCTCTTTGGTATCTGAATTAAGGCGGTTTGACTGTAATACAGACACCTCTGTAATGCAGACACTTGTCTCTGTCTCTTTGGTATCTGAATTAAGGAGGTTTGACTGTAATACAGACACCTCTGCAGTGCAGACACTTGTCTCTGTCCCTTTGGTATCTGAATTAAGGCGGTTTGACTGTAATACAGACACCTCTGTAATGCAGACACTTGTCTCTGTCTCTTTGGTATCTGTATTAAGGAGGTTTGACTGTACTACAGACACCTCTGTAGTGCAGACACTTGGCTCTGTCCCTTTGGTATCTGTATTAAGGAGGTTTGACAGTAATACAGACACCTCTGTAGTGCAGACACTCGTCTCTGTCCCTTTGGTGTCCGTATTAAGGAGATTTGACTGTACTACAGACACCTCCAGTGCAGACACTTGGCTCTGTCCCTTTGGTGTCTGCATTAAAGAGATTTGACTGTAATACAGACACTTGGCTTTGTCCCTTTGGTATCTGCCCTTTGGTGTCCGTATTAAGGAGATTTATCTGAAATTTCTTCTGCCGAACAAGTCATTTGTATAAAGGAAACTGTGCTTACAAGTGGCTCTAAGTTGCGTTTACATAAACGCTCGGCGACTTCATTGTACATGTTCTGCGACGGATATACCAACAAATTAAAAGTCCTTACACAAAAGCCTATTCCAGGCTTTCAGATCGTGGGGATATCGCGAAGAGATGTGAGCAGAAAAAACACGCCTAGGTTTCATGCTAAAAGTTGGGAAGAAAGACAAAAAAAAATATGACTGAGTTAATGAAAACAAAAAAATCAATATAACGGCTGTGTAAGTCCAAGTGTAACTTTTTAAAATTAATTTAACTAATAGTTTCTGTCGCCCTTTGTTTAGTTTCTTTGCGCAAGTTTTGGTGTTTAGTTTTTCGTGTTATTTTTCACCCCCTCGTTAGCGTTTATTAAAATTTTTATCTTCATTAGCGCCTTTTTTCACTTTTCTTTAGTTTGCTTTTCTTCATATTCAAAATGTTCTACCGTAATTTATACCGTAGTTCTGCACTACAGTTTATTCAGTTCATTTTGATCCGCGCTAAGCGCAGTTATGTTTGGTTTCTTGCAAGTCTCTTCGCGTTATCCGCGTCCTCTTCACAGCAGTTTTCTCTGGCCAAAACAATGTAAGTGTATTTCACAGTCCTCGCTTTTTGCAGTTTTTTTAAATTCCCTTATTCTGATTTTCCTTAGTCGCTACTTGTAAGACCAGTTTTGCTCTCCCGTTTCAGTTTCAACCCACGCCGTTTGTATCCACACTGTTTCATACCACGCATTTTATTTCAAGTACTAAGCACGTCCTTTACCAATAAATCTTCATTCGAATTTGGTTTGTGGTGTTGTTATTAAAAGCCAAGAGACTTTTAAGCTTATTGCAGTTTCAGGCTCCGTTAATTTTTTTTTCTGACATTCAGACGCTATATTTGACCTGATAGGTTGTTACAAAAATCATGTCATAGAAGTTTTCGTATGAGTACCGAAATAATATCGTTGAAGCGGATAACTGATCTGTCAACACTTAGGGCAAAGAACTTGCCATGAAACTTAGTTAAGGTCATCCTCCGAGCAAAATTGATCCCGGAAAATTTAATACATCAATCTTGCCGAGTAGTCTAAGAAAGCCCTCTTGATCACTTGTTTACAGTCGATGAATTCAGTAACAGCTTTTTAGAGCTTTTTAAAAGAAGGTGTAACAACACTTCATAGTCTGTATGTATGTAAGTCCGTCTATTCGCACTTCTCACCTAATATAATCATTATAATGTCGACCCCAGAACTCGGTGCGCATACGCGTGAAGTCAAAAGCATAAATACTGGGGCCGAGTGTGATAGACAATGCAATAAACCAGGTCGCAAAAAGACCTGGAAATTAAATGGAATATTTCCTACTTAAAATTGTACTCCTCTTTGAAATCTAAAAGAGAGTTTTAGAAACGCTTTAAGTCGTAGCCTACACTCTGACAACTGACAACTTTTTTTTCCACTTCATACCTCGTGCGTCTATACGTTTAGTAAATTAAAAGAAAAGAAAATTAAATGGAAGCTATTTACACTTCGTAGCCGCTAATGACACAGAGCTGGTGAGATCAAGCACAAAAAAACCGCATAATTCAAAATTAATTTCTAATAGCAGAAGGCGGACCGTTTGGATCTTTACAACTACACCATGGGATAATCTAGATAGGAAAATCCACCATGTTGTCATGCACTACGGAAATAAAACACGGGTCATTCGCATTAAAAGCATGGTAGGTCGCTCGACGCTGTCTCATATCAAGGACATTTAATATCTGATTATAGAATAATTCATATCTTTTTATAAATTCAGTGTCTGTTTAATTTACCATTCGCTTGCGATATTTGCTTTAAGTCATTTCTTATTAACTATTTGAGTTAATCTTATCAGTCAATGATACAAATTTCCCAAGTCCTCATTATAGACCTTTTTTTAAATTTCGTTGCATGTGATTAAAAACTACAATGTGGAATGTAGTGAGTGTTACTTAGGTACTAAATAGTTTCGCTTTTATTGAGTCTGATTGAGTGTTCAGTTTGGGTTTCATTTCCTGGATAAAAAGCATTTCGTAGATCGTCACGCATTCTTAATATATAAAGAACTTTTAACAATCTATCTTTTTAGAATTTGAAAATGATGAGCGAGTCATCGAAACGTCATTCAAAATTTTTATCGTTGATTTTTTTTTAAATTTGTTGATTATTTTCTCTACAGCTGTTGATAAAAAAAAGTTCACAAGGCACACGCCATCAACTGCCGCGGTACGTTGAGCCTTATTTCGTGGAAATTTTCACACGCTTGGCGCGCTGCTACAACTGATGGGGAAAAACAACTTAACCCAGGATGAAAACAAAGAAATGCTTTACGCAGACCTGTTTTGTTTGCCAGAATCAACTGAGGGGATTAAAAACCAGCTAATATTTCTTGCGGCGCTTAACATATTTCTTTCTATCACTGCGTTGCTTGGAAACTCCTTGATCCTAGCTGTTCTTCGGAAAGAGTCTTCTCTTCATCCCCCGTCTAAAATTATGTTTCGGAACCTAGCCATAGCCGACTTCTGTGCTGGTATCATTGCAGAACCTGTCATTGCAATTTGCTGGTTGTCTGTGGTGAATAAACGTTGGGATATTTGTCGCTTCGCATTGATTGCAACTCATATCACAGGCTATATCTTAGGCTCGACATCTTTGTTTACTTTGACTACCATAAGTGTGGACAGGCTTCTCGCACTGTTGCTGGGGCTAAAGTACCGACAAGTTGTAACTTTGAAGAGGACCGGTCTAACGATAGCAGTTTCTTGGGCTGTTTCTATTGTTAGTACGACCTTTTACTTTTGGAATTATGTAATAACCTCTTGGATCTCTTCCGTAGCTATTTCACTGTGTCTTTGCACTTCATTTTTCTCGTATTCCAAAATTTTTCTTACCCTGCGCCATCACCGAGTAAGAGCACAAGATCACGTCAATCAGCAACAACAGAGTCAAGCAATTCCTATGAACATAGTACGCTACAAGAAGGCAGTGTCTGTTACGTTGTGCGCTCAAATCACTTTACTTGTGTGTTACCTTCCACATGGTATAGTGGAAGCTTTTACACAAAGAGGACTGTCTTCATCGATCTTTCTGGCTAGGTCTTTTACGGCGACGCTTGTTTATCTGAAGTCAACCTTAAACCCGATTGTTTATTGCTGGAAGATGACAGAAGTTCGAAGAGCAGTAATCGAACTTATAAGGGATCTTTTCTGTTGATCAAATTAATTTAACTTCCATATATTACTTTGTGCTGTGTTAGGAAAAATACGCCTATGACTGAACAGTTTGCTCAAGGAAAGTTCAGGAGAGGACTGAAATGTAAACAGGAGTTAGTGCTATCACATCTTAGAGGTGTTCTTTATCTACATGTACCATTCCGAATCGAATCGGAGTTCAAACATAGGGAGTTTAAACAACGATACGCACGTCAACCGGAAGTTGACTTTTTTGCAATCTTGGGGCGTGATTTTGACCAAATGTTTGGGCAAATTGACACTGTGAGAGAAAAGATATTTAGGAATACAAATTTGTTAGCGTCAAGGCATATTAAAAGGGAGAAGGACTCACTTCCGGTTGACGTGTGTCTTCCAAAGACGTCTTTGATTAAGAGACGGACTATTAGAAAAGTTATGGGTGGGGGGGGGGGGGGGGAATTTTCGAGCGGTAGGAATTTTGTTCGTTATCAAATTCCTTGTTTAAATTTTTCTTAGGCCATAGCATGAATATTTTTGAGGGAAAAATTAGCGTGCAAGAATTTTTTTCATTTAATTTTCCCTTGCGCGAATTTTTTTTTTGTACTTCGCCCGCACCCCCGCCCCATGAGTTTTCTAATGGTCCGTCCCTAAGCTCCCTAATCACTGCCTAATGTTGGTTAGAGAGTGGAAACTGAAACAAGGGGCTATCAGAATGAGAACATGCAAGAAACTTAATCCATCTTAGCATCTCAGACAAGAAGCTAAGAATTTAGTTAAAACATATACAAGTGCTTATTTGGGCGGGTCAATGAAACGAGAAGGTGTAAGAAAGATCCTATGAAATTCTTATCAAATCTGGAGAAGATTTTGCAGGATAATAGACAAGATCCTATGCAATCGTGCAAGATCTTAGAGGAATTCTGTGGAATCTTAATCAGTTCTAGAAAATATCCTACAGTGTTATAGACAAGATCATATGAAATCCTACAGGATCCTTCAGTATCCTAGAGAATCCTATAAGATCGTACAGGATCCTATGGAATGGGTATGGGATCTTAGACAAGCATGAAAGGACTGCACAGCACTCTGTAAAATTTTAAACAGTGGAATCATACAAGATTCTACAGGAACTCACAGGATTCTAAACAAAATCTTATAAAATCGTTATTAATTTTCGTCAAGCTATTATGGGATCTTAGACGAGACTTTGAACGACTCAACAGCATCCTGTAAATCCTGGTATGGAATCCTAATCAACTCTGGAAAAGATCCTACAGTATTATACACAAGATCATATGAAATCATACAGGATCCTAGAGAATCCTATAAGATCGTACAGGATTCTCAACAAAATCATTCTATGGAATCCTCAACAATTCTACACAAAATGGTTGTATCCAGCCGTATACATGTGATAGAAAGAATGTTTGAACTCAAGGGCTTGTGAATTGTGCAGAACTGGCAGCAAATTTTTGCATCAGTTGTACCTAGATGACTGTCTCAATTTTTTTTCTCCTCCTGAATAATGGAACTATATTCTACATGTATCAGCCACGAATAGGAAAGTAAATTGAACGTGTAAATAAATTCACATTTATGCAAAGAAGTTCTGTGAGGTTCACTCTTTTCAAGAGAACATGAAGTCTTGTGTCAGTTGATGAACAATATCATTAATCTATATCAAAGAAAAACTATCTTTGTCACGAAAAGTATGAGAATACAGAAGAAAAACAATGTAGGGAAAAGGAAAACTGGAGTTTTGAAGAGAATGCTCATTAGGAATCTGGTTGATTTACATTTTGTTTTGAGCAATATCAAACAAAATTTCTCGAGTTTTAAAACACCATGACTTGGAGCACCGCACCAATTATTTATAAAGAAGTTTCTCTTACAAAGGTGCTGAGGTGTGGAAGATTAACAGCCTATCCCAAGATATGCGTTCTGCAGCTTCTTTAATCAAATTTATCACAGCTGAGGCATGGCATTACCCTCAGGACGTTTAGATTTTATCTTATTTTACTAGTAAGTTATATTAGCTAAACAGAATTCGACGTTTTACTTATAAATTATGCCGAAGAAATTTTTAACCGTGTTTAAATACTGTTTTCAACCAATCAATCAATCTACAACTCCTGAGAGACAACTTTTTTTTCTGAGAGCCTGAAGGTTCACTGGCTAACAACTTCAGCTGGTTCGTGTATTCAACCCTTAGAGAGATATTTGGAGCATTTCAAGCAACCCAGAAGTGGTCAGGCCTTCTGAAAACTCAGCGGGGCACAGAACGTAAAAAAGATAGCAAATATGTTTCCTGTAAAAGGCTTTGGCGGGAGCGAAGGTGGAGGGGATAGGGGCCGTTGTTTTATGTAAACATACATACAAGGTGCCAGTGTCACCAATCTCCCCTCCCTCTCCCTTCTCTTGTTTGCATAAAGTAACATAATAAACCGCAAATCAGGCACACCCACGCGATTATGTTAAAAAAAAATAATTTGCTATCCGACTCCGACGAACGGCTAAAGAATAAACCAACTAGCAGGATACACAACTTTGCGAAGGAGCTTAAAGTTGTCGAATGTGCGATCGCGCTTTTGATTCAAGTCTTTCCTGGTTCCTACACTTCCTAACTAATCCTTACAAAACTGAAAAATCTCCAAAATCCCATGATTGATCAAAATGCCATTTTTGGCGATGAAAATTGACGCATCTCTCTTGAACTTAAAGAACAGAGCCAAGCGAAGGCCTAAAAACACACCATTTTTGAGTAAAATCTGAAGGGTGATAAGGATGATGGCTGTGTATTTGTAAATATGGGAATGCCAACTTCATTTCCCTCCAGAATAACTTGCAGCATTTCAATTCCGTCGAAGAGATCTAATGTTATTTGGAAGGCCAGTTTTAATAAGAACTCTCTGTCTTTACTTTTCGTTTCAAATGTGTTAAGCAACAGCAACAAAAGGAGCAGAGTTAGGCAAAGGGTCATCGTCAAGACATCTGGTCCAAAGAACGAATCCAAAACGAGTCAAGTTCTATCTTAAATCCAAGACTAATGTTAGGTAGAGAGTATAAGATAAAAATGAAGTTATTTAAAGATTTTTGCTTCTAATTAAACGCTCATGATAATTATTTCCAATTTCTCTATGAAAGATTCAGGGGCACCCAACGAGAATATAGTTCAAAACCACTTAAACATAGCATTGTTAAACGTATTTTATTATTTAAACGGTAGATATAAGCATATTTTTTCCCCTAAAAATTTTTCATCTGTTCGGATTTCCTAGCTGAAAGTCTAGTGATCCGAAAATTATAGGGATCAAAACTTACCTTTTCGACAATGTCAGCCAGAAAAAGGTTCCAGAAAATTCTAGGTGACCTTTTTAGGGTAAAAATCCGTTAAAAATGGGCAATTATACCATTTTTTAGATGTTCGAAAATCCTAGAAGAGGCAGGCAAGCAAGAAATTTTACAAAAAATGTTCCGAAAATTCTAGATCTCAAATCGTCTTCCGAACAGCTATTTTCCGAAAATTGACGTTGGGTGCCCCTGAAGATTGTCAAGTTTATACCGATCACTGGCCGATTCTATGTACTGATTACTCAATATTCTGCTCAGTAATCGTCACAACCACAACATTGACTGATTGAACATACCTCGAAAAGGCCAAGACAAATGACAATAGCATTTTTAGCAATAAAAATAGAAGCATCTTTTCCGTAGCCCCGCCATAGATACATGCGAAGCCCCAAAAACACACAATTAACACAGATGATCTGTACGGCTGTTCGCAAACCTTCTCTACATCTATGTAGAAATCCCCACCTATTGGAACTTCTTAACTTTATCTCAACCAGTTGCAATGGGGAGAGGATAAAACTGATACAGACAAAAGCGAGTATGGCTTTTTCAAAGGGCTTTCGAACGCCATGCCTGACTTCATTTTCTTCGATGATAACTTCCAGCATTTCAACTCCATCGAAGAGATCCAGAGCCATTCGTAGGGATATCTGCCAGATTTGATCTCTGTAGCTGTTGGAATCTGTTCCAGTACTCAAAAGCAACAACAAAATCACTGGGGCAAGGCAAAGTGTCATCTTTAGATTGTTTGGACCGAAGACTTTCGCTTTGTCGAGTTTATCTTCTAACGGTTTGTCGCCTGCAAATATGATTAGGATGAAGATCACGAAACCAAAGATATAGCATATCCAAACAGCAAATAACCATGGTAAATTTTTGTCATCCCACATGATATAAAGCCAAAGAAACATTGCAGGACCGTACAGGAGGACTAGTCCATAGAAACCATCTTCGTTTTTGTACTCGGCAGGATACGAAGCTAGCGAGAAGGCCTGGAGGACTAACAAGCCAAAGAAAAGGAATCGCCCAGTGCAGACTAACCAAGAGGCCATGATAAAGATAATCTTTTAAGGAACTTCTACGATAAGTTTTGCCTCTAGAAGCTCCTATAGTAAAGTTACTGCTATTGCGTCGAAATAAACTTTGAGCATAATTCTAGAATGTTGTTACCGGCAGCACTAAAACATAGAATCCGGAATCCGGAAACGGAAACGGAATACGGAATCTGTGAAAGAAGGTTCCAAGCGATCGATTTGAAAAAAAATATATTAGCAATGACAATAAAATAAATTAACAGATACAAAAAAGACACAAATGAATAAATAAGCTGAGTACAGGAGAGGAGACTGCTGTATCACTAGAGGAGTCGATTCCGGTGAAAAGACGCTTGATACCACTATCGGCAATGAATGCAAATTGTCATGGGACAACAAAGCGAGGAGAAAAACGTTACTGACAAAAACTAGTGCCTTAAGAAAAAGGTAAGTTATATGGAGACAGACTTCGTTTGAATCGTCAGAGGCGTCGCCGTCAAGTTTTTCTTATTGTCTTTTCTGGGTTGTCTTCAACAGTGTTCAGTTTTATTTATCAAGACAACTTACTTAAGAGAACCATGACATTGTGGAGTCCAACCGCCGCCCGGTTAGCTCAGTTGGGAGAGCGCCGGTCTGCTGAGCGGGAGGCCGTAGGTTCAAACCCCGGCCGGACCAACACTCAGGGTCTTTAAATAACTGAGGAGAAAGTGCTGCCTTTGTAATAACATCTGCAAATGGTTAGACTTTCTAGTCTTCTCGGATAAGGACGATAAACCGTAGGCCCCGTCTCACAAGCCCTTGCACATGTAATAAATCTGTGGGACGTTAAAGAACCCACACACTCTTCGTAAAGAGTAGGGCACGTAGTGCCCGGTGTAGTGGTCTATCTCACTTTCACACTCATGTATGGGGGCATCATCACTCATTCCTTCAGTACTTGTAAACTGCACCTTAAGCAGTCTGGCAAAGTCCCCCAACCAGTGTTGTAAATTATCCCTGAAAAGCCCTGTGGGGAGTGGATAATAAGATATTTACAATTTACAAAGAGAAGAGACAATTGTGCATGCATTTGCTTAATTCCGCAACCGATTACATCAAAATAATGCGCTATGTTTAATAAGCCTCTTCAATAAAAATACGGACGTCCACGTAAACTCAGTTACCGGTACACCAGTATTCCATCAGTATTCAGCTTGGCGAAAAAGTTGAACTTATTGCTAAAACACCGGAACTGTGGTCACGTCACCGGTCGGTCATGTGTGGAGTATTCAGTTTGGGGACAATCACGTGGTGTGGTCTCAGGCTAACTACTACTATTCTTGACAATTAGCTACAAAAGTAATATTTAACTGTATTATTCAACCCATGAACTCGTGAATAAAAATTACTCGTAAAATTACTTTCATCGGCCTTGCAGTGCAGTAACCCACACTACGGCAAACCTTATCAAGACACAATAACAAGAATATATTTAAGGGAACTGCCAAGAAAACTAACACAAATTCTCTTTGGATTGTACTAAATTGTGTAATGTGAAATTCTTTAATTTTCTATCATTGATATTTGCTTCCGTATTCCGTTTCCGTCTCTGTTTCTGTTTCCGTTTCCGTGATTCCGTTTCCGTTTCCGGATTCCGGATTCCATGTTTTAGTGCTGCCCTTTCTGAGAAAGCGTAAGACAATGAAGTAATCTTTTCCGAGAAAAGCCGATGTGAACAAATACAAATTAAAAACCCGATTGCTTTTGGTAAGTGACGTAATAAGAGCAACTGTGGAGTTAAGCGACTCCCCTGAATTACGTGGGATACAAAATTTGCATCTAACCATGACTGCCTTTCCATCGTTTTCGTTAGTTTAACGAATTCGAACTTTTTAGCCCTGTTTTTAGCCTTCCACTCGAGAAAAAACAAAATTGCCGTTCTTCATATGAATTGAACGATCTAATTTAAAGAATTCTAGAAAAAATCTCTCGTGAACTCTATGGCTTGTCTTCATATGAATTGAACGATTTAATTGAAATAATTCTAGAAAAATCTCTCGTGTCTCACAGGACAAGAATTTTAAAAATTTAAAACTATTGCATTTGAATACTAACTTTTAGTTGAGTATGAACTCCCCATCAACAACATTGAAATTTTGTGCGTAATCTTTCGCTGTCCGAATTAATAGTTTACCGTGCATTCGTAATAGTTCTTGGCAGGCAAAGTCAAGGTTACAAGTTTGTAAGTGTTTCTATTATTCGTTTACAAAGTCTAAAGACTAAATTCATTGATTATAACCCACTGAGATCGCTGCCTTTTTAGTTTGTGGGTCACCATGTTGAAATTGAATATTTGAACACTGTGAGAAATAGTTCTTAATGTGTGTAACCGTAGTTTGGTGATCGATTTGGGTGACGCTGTTTAATCATTTCCATGATTACACATTCAGTTACACATCAAGAGTCTTGTAGTCTTAATTTCTCGACAGATTTGAAATCATATATGTTATGTTACATTAAATTCAAACCTTAAAAAGAAGTAAAAGAGTATAAAGTAGCAAAACTTGTCAGATTTTTTAAACTTACAAAGCTACCTTGTATTTGACCTCGGCTTTAGAAGCACCGCACATATTAATCATGCATGAGATACACTTAAGTCACAACTATAAAACAGGAGCAGGAAAGTCCACCTTCATCCAGCGATACAATGGTAAAAAAATTACTATAATAAATAATGTCTAAGCAGTTTTCACAAAGTTATGTCTCTAAACCGATTTCGCACAGAGTAAGTAATGACAACAAACACTGCTTGCCATTTTAGACCACTCTCAGTCCAAAACAACTTTTACATAACTCAGACCAAAATCTAACGGAATGTGATTCACAATGTGCATTAATTTCCAAAATGGACAAAACTATTGATATGATATTCTTTGCAATAAAGATAGACTCATCTCTGCGGTACTCAGCGTACGCCACTAAGCGAATGATCAAGAAGGCGAAATTAACCAAAGCTATCTCTACCAAATTACGAAGAACTGTCGCTCGGAAGCGAATCTTTGTGTCATCTCTTGATAGCTTGTTCTCAAACAATTGCCAAAGTGACATAAGTAGACTTAGAGATGCCACTGCAACCATGACTATTCCGAAACTTTCAGGAATTGTGTTGAGGCTTGACGTTACAATTGTCGGTTGGGTTTCATTTACTGTAACATTTGCACACGAGCAATTCACACTTCCGTGTCTTTTGTCTTCCAAGACGATATCTATCATATCTACAACGTCGAAAAGATCGATGGCCATTTGGTAGGAAAGCTTAGACACTAGATCTTTGCGCTCATCAGAGCGATCTAAATCGTCGGCATTGTGTAACAACAACAGCAACAGAGGAGGTGTGACGCACAGAACTCCCTTCAGGACATTAGGGCCAAGGAATTTTTCGCTGTCGAGTTTGTCTCCGATAGTTCCAAATAAGATTCCAATGTTCACGACAAGGGTAATAACGTATGAAACCCAGACATAAAACAGACAACTAAGTTTCGCCTTCTTGCGGATGATGAGAGCAAGCCACACGATCGCTGTTATAGCAAATAAAACACCTTGTACTATCGGTGCCCAAGCTGCAACCTTATATTTGATGGAATAAGCGACAAAAAATCCCCCTTGGATAAGCAGGAGAACAAAAAATATCACACGGCCTACGGGCATCCAAAGCGACGCCATCACTACTTTGTTGACAACGTTCGCAAGCGAAAGGTGCTTGCTGATCAAAGGAGGCTCTTATAGTGACTGACCAATAAGGAAGCGCCAAATCGCTACTACGTCGCGCAAGTTTGATATCATTAAAGTCATAGGTATTTTCCCAGCATCGAGGATCGAGGATGTCTGCGTGTAAAGTAAGGTTGATATGAACATACAGGGACGAGATGGAGTTACATTGTATATCAGCGACCAACGTACTCTTGCTGATAGCATAAGTAGATTAATATATTAAAATTCTTCAACAAAATAATTTTATTTTGCAAAGATGTAATCCAGATGTAAATAAACTGAAATGGACTTTCCCGGAAGAGCTGAAGCTTTTTCTAGAAATATTATCTTTCCGTGAAAAATTTCATATATATCGATATCAGTGATGTAATGTTTTTGGGGGTTTCCCCGCCATTTCGGATTCATTGACTCTGAAATGAAAACGTCACGCTCTCCCTTGATTGATTTTGACCCTTTTTTCAGAGATGCTCTGTAAGCGATTTACCAAATTGATTCGGCAACTCTTTTCTCTTTCTGTCATTAATTAGCATGCCTACAGAGCAATTAAAATTTACACAGATTTTCCCCATCACGAATGTCTTTCAGATTGAGAATATCAGCTTACGAAAGACCCCAGGATACCACGCACGTATGCTGTTCATCATTATGATAGGGTAGCTACTGAATGAAAAAAGAGAAAATATGCACTCCAAAACGTTTATCTATAAACATATAGTAAGAAACTGTGCCCATCTAGAGAAGAAAAAATAAATAAAAACAATAACAAACAACAAATTAGTGCATTTTCCTCAACTGACGTCAAATTTCAAACATCTCGGACGACAAAATATCAACCCAAAACTCTCCTTTCAACTTACATGGAGTACAGATACTTTAATTTTTCATTTATTTCAAAGCCATTAGTTTTTTCCCACGGCAAAAAATTAATCAGTTTATCAAATTATGGGACTCACGAGGTCTCTATTGTGCATTTTAATTTGGCGGTAGAAAATCGATCAGACTATGATGAAATCAAGGCTGAGACAATAAGCTGAAATAATGTCCACTCTGAAATTATGTTGGCAGTATCATCACAACTAAAGAAGTAGTCTCGCACGTCTTCAGTGCACGCTGAATCCCACCGTAGTTTCAGCTTAAGTATAATCAATAGCGTTCCGTTCAAAAGAGAAGAACTGGAAGATGGCAAATAATTAAAAAAATGGTTAGTATAGATTTTCTCTATTTCTTCTTGCAGAATGCATATATGTTCTTGAAGTAGGCGGGAGTATCATTTTTCTAGTTTAAACCACCAGCCAGAATACTTCCAAATATAATCATAGACAGCGAATCAACATGCTACGTTATCTAAAGTGAACAACAGTAATAAAACTGAACCAAAATAATTGATTTTTATTACCATTTAGTATGGACTATGAAAGTTTGTAATCATCACATGATGTTATACCAAAATAATGTTTGAACGGCGCCGGGAGGTGTTTTTTCTATACTTATTAATTCTCATAATATAATTGTGATTCGGTTAAATCATTATCTGCGAGTTATAAATCGTTTCAGTCGCCCTTTGAACTCTCTGAGTCGCGCAGAACATTTTCGCCATTCCCTTTACATAGACTTACAAACGTCGTTGAATGCGATTGACAAAGAGCGTGAATTTCCAAAATTGCAATGAAATTCTTGGCTATAAAAACAAAGTCGTCTTGGCCGTACTTAAAAAAACCACTCCACGGATGATCAAGAAAAAGAAATTGACGAAGATCACCTCTAGAACGTTGCGTGCAACTCCTGTTCGAAATTGAATACCCGTGTCATTCGTGGAGTGCTTGTTTTCAGCCCATTGCCATATAGACATGAGACTGAAACATGCGACTCCTATCATCACTCTACCGAATACTGGAGGTATTGCAAGGCTTTTGTTCAATTCCGAGGTTAATATACCTGTGGTGTTGAGTGTGAAGCTTGGTAGAGTCTCCTTAAGGGTTTTGTTTAATGTGGCTATAACATCTGCAGGTAGGCTCTGAGGTTCATTCGCACGTCCTATGTCATCCAAAACAATGTCAATCATGTCAATAACATCCAACAGATCGATGGCCATTTGAAAAGACAGCTTGAACACCAAATCTCTGGTTCTTGAGATCGATCCAGGTCATCTGCATTGTGTAGCAACAATAATAACAGAGGAGGCGTTAGGCATAGAAGTCCCTTTAAGAGACCTAAACTCGGGAACTTCTTGGTGCCAAGATTGTCTCCAACCAATCCAAAAATAGGTCCGCAATGCGTACATGTGTAGTGCTGGGTAATTGAGTAATGTGTATATGGTTATATAGGATTGCGTTAGACTTCGTGAATGAATGCAATTAGGATTTATCCACCATAGAGTATAGGAGTGGAGGCTGGGGTATAATCTAACAGTCTAGCAAAGAAATATGGCTAGAACTAACAAACGTGCTGAAGGTGATATAGAAAAGTAAGGACAAGTAGAGGTTGGTCTGCTTTGGGGTGTGGTTGAAATCATTGCAGACCCTTTTCTGGAAGTAGTGCTAACTATTGTGAATTTGTTATTTTTAACATCACAGTGTTAACGATGAAATGAATTGAACACAACTTTATTTCAAGGCAACTAGTTGTAAATGAGAAATACAAAGGGTTATCAAGAGGTCTCAATCCCAGCTGACCTAATCGATAGTTTAACAATAAGGTGGAACCTACTGACAATGCAGTTTGATCACAGACATTTTGCTCGGGGCCTGGATTTAACTCGATATCACCGGACATCAAAAGCTTCATTTTCGATACACAATATCTTTTGGTACAGCTACATGATTTCACTGTTTTGTGCTCAACTAAACAATACATACTTGCTTGTTTACTATTTTGTAACAAATTGCTTGCTGCCCATCTTTTAAGATTTGCAAAATTGGTAAAAAAGCAGTCGCATCTGTGTACGTATGTTATATACCATAACTTATAGTCAGTCGCTAACTTGTACAAATTTGAAGATTTAGGAGTAGATTTCCTGAAAATGCGCTTCAGCTTTCGTCTAGCTTTTCTGTTTTTCGTGGACCTCATAATCTTTTTTATCGGTAATCTTGACGGCTCTCGGTCTCTATGACGTTTTTCCTGTACTTTGCAATGTCTATTAAATTCTCTCTCACACGGCGAGCACACCTCCTCATCAGTGCTAACCATCGCATGGAAAGATTCAGTAACAACGACCCTTGGGTGATATTTAACAAGATTACGAGTTCTAGTATGACTTTGTCGGAAGGAAATCGCCACAGCTTTCGTATATGTTTGGCTAATGAAAGGTATTTTCACATTAAATCCTTCAGCGGCGAAAGATTTTCAGCCGTTTACATTTCCCTGACAGGGCTTATTTAATCTCTCAGCGGGCTTTGTTATAGCCAAAAGGGGCTCAATATTTCCCACAACGGGCTTTTCTTTCCCCAAATGGGGCTCATAAAGCTTAATTTGTATCCTCCTGGAGATTCTGTCGGCGCCAAGTACCTTGATCTTTAACTTTGAAGCACCTTTCGAAACTTTTCATTCGCCCGGATTAACACACACTTTGAAAGCTGTGGCATACTGAGAAAATACGTCTTAAGAAATTCATCACAAAGTAAGAAATTAAAAGGTAACTTACCGATAGGACAGCTCGTATCACACACGTCCAAGAAAGCAACGAAAGCAAATCGTCGTAAGGGAAAGTTCATTTAATATGACAAGGGGGGGGGGGGGGGGGATGAAGATATTGAGGGGGGGCTCCGAAAATTTTTAGACACCCGAAGGGGGGGCTCTGAAAAAATTGTTGCGCTAGGAGGGGGGGCTCCGAAAATTTGTATACTTCAAAACTAACACATGACATCATCATACAGATCGGATGGTTTTCAACTCAACAATTTAATGACCTGTGCAACTCAGCTATATCACGTGGTTTACAGATATAATTATTACACTCTTGTTCATCCTAAAAATGCTTTAGAAAATTGTATCACAACTGTATCTCAAGTTTGTCATAGTATAAACCATTGAAGACAATAACGGTAAATATATTTAATACAGTCCAGCGATCTTTTTTCAGGGGAGCAAAGGAATTGAAGGAGGAGGGGGGGGGGGGCTCTGAAATTTTTTCGACTACCAAGGAGGGGGCTCCTAAAAAATTGAACCGCTAGCGAGGGGGGCTGCTAAAATTTCAAGCTTCGAGTTTCAATATCTTCATCCCCTCCCCTTGTCATATTAAATGAACTTTCCCTAAAGAGTTTTCTTGCAGTTGTCGGGAGTAGTCGTGGAAAGCACATGGCGTTGGCGCAATTGTCGTCTCTACTAATACACATTCGATTGGATCCGATTGTCATTGGTTGTTTATTTCGGGTGACGAAGAAATTACGAGTGATTATCGATGATATTACCCTCCTTGTACTCAGCAAAGAATGCCTCATGTCAGGGGGGGGGGGGGGAAGAGACGAGGTCTGGGACCGAGAAACGATGTTCTCACAACTTGCAAAGCGGTCACCCAGCGTGGTGGTCAGCGGATAATTACCCTAGTAAATATTTTAGAAGCAAGAATTGAAGCGAACCGGCAGAGGAAATCAAAAATGCTTTTTAAAAAAATGATGTCATGCAACTTTGTTTTTCTTGCATATCGTATTTGTCTATCGGTACTGAAATGCGGGGAAAACTAACGCAACCGTGCTAGATCTGTACCAACAACAACGTGCTCGGTGGATTTATTTATAGGTTACAACGTCTCTGCCGGGCAAAGATAACTTGATGCTGATCAAAATTACTGGAGCAATTGTCAAATTTATCGGAAGCAAGTATATTCAAGAAAGCTTTATAAATATGAGCTTACTGCTCTACATATCATAACTGAACAAAAATTAACACTTCATAACATTTCACTTCGTTTATTTCGATCAGTCAACGCCTTGAATCCAAAGTTAAAATTCAAAACGATCCTAAAACAAATCACAACTACTACTGAAAGTTCTGTACCTTGAAGCGACTTTAACTTTCCCAAGGTTTGCAGTAAAACACTGCTCGATAGCTCAACTCTTCGGCGGCCTTTTCTTAGCAGCTATACGGAGCTAGCTATATGTTGCATATTCCAAACTCTGCAAAGGGAAATTGTTTAACAGAAAAAAAAAACCACACACTATGTCTGAAAAGCGACATGAAATCAATAAATTTGCGAATTACCAAAATATAATAGTGAGAAACAGTCCCGCCTCCGACTGCCATGTTTTTTGTTTTTTCTCAAGACCGTTGATCAATGGTTTTTGACTTAATGCGCATGATCAGTACACAAATCCGCTGGCAAGACCCTTACTGATAGCTTTGCAAGTTGTGAGAACATCGTTTGGATTTCATTTAAGAGAATGTATGGGAAGTAGCTTCCCCCCCCCCCCCCCCTGGCCTCATGTAATGTGTCACGTAGGAGAAACCTCGGTGAAACTTTATTCGTATGACGTAATAATTTGCCATATATGAAGCAGTTACCAGAGGATTTTAGCGTTTTCTCATAGTGTCTGTGCTTCTCACTGGACACAAAAATGATCCCGATGTCCACTATCAAGGCAACAATGTAGAGAATCCAGACTAATAACAGCCAACGAAGTGTGGCTTTTCCGTAAACATAACAGCAAAGACCACGCACCAAAGTGCTGGGAGGAAAACTGTTAATAAACTATACCATTTAGAATTTTAGAAATTGCGCAATGCCTCATGGCCATCTCTCCTTTCGTCAAGGGCAATATCTATCATGTTGACAACATCGAATAGATCTATGGTCATGTGATATGCCAACCTGGATACTAACGCTTTGTATTCTAGAGACCGATCAGAATCCTCTGCAGTATTTAGCAAAAGTAGCAAGAGAGGTGGTGTTAGACTTAAAAACCACTTTCAGGGTATTTGGACAGAGGAATTTTTCTTTGTCAAGTTTGTCCTCAACCCTCACAAAAATGATGATAATGTTAGGTATCAAAGCAAAAATAACGTATAAATACTAGACATAAAACAACCATCGAAGTTTTGCGGCTTTAAAACGTACGAGATGGCATCCACGTGCACACTACTGGAACGAACATTGCCTAGTCCCCGTACGGCGTCTTTTCAAGCCCTCTCGGTCAATGCATTTCGGTGACGTATCCGAGACGAACGGCCGGCAGACGCCTAGACGATCTCGGAGTGCGCATGCGTCAGCATTTTTGCATTTTTGAAAAGTTCCCACGTTCAACTGAAATAATCTATAAATAACTTTGCGCGTGAATTATCCTGGTGTATGACATTTGCAGACTGCAGACTGAAGATCACAGATTGCAGATTGTAAATTAAATGACACCAAAAATCTTCTTAATAAAGGTGACGTCATCAAAAATATAACATCGTGTGAAAGTGAGAAAGTAGCCTGGGAACAAGGTTGATATTTTTGCGCAAGGTTACATTGGCCTCATTCCCAAGATGCTGTTGGCTATTCTCCACCGACTCTTTCTCAACTCACCCGGCATATCACTAATTGCGTCGATTCTTTATTCTTATTTGATTATTGTGAATTGATAATGACAAGTAGCAATGCCCACTAATGCCTGTCTAAATAGTAGTCTTCTGTAAAAAGGTTTTAGACTGCGAGCACTTCGTGCTCACTACAGTTACGTCGACAAAAACAACTAGGATGGATCAAGGACATTTAACACCTTTTAAATGACGTATTTCATCTTAGCAGTATTAAGGAATATGTCAAATAATCTAAAACGAACAGATCTTACCTGGACTCGACGAATTACCAGAAGTGCATTTTGAAGTTCTAAATAGGCAAATCATTGCTCATACTCAAGTCCTTAAGTACACAGGTGGGGCCCCCATAGAATAAGGATTCCGGCGCTGTTTCACAGACAGACTTATATAACCATAGTTTGATTTCGTCTGTGGTGTAGGCTAAATTGCTAGACTGTTTCTATGGATTCATGAGCAAGTTCGTGACATCGGCAGACATTATTCTGCTCTAATTCAATACCAAAAGAACAGCCAACAGCTCCTTGAGGAATGAGGTCGGTGTAATTTGCGTGAAAAATATAAACTTCGCTTCTAGGCCTTACTTCTCAGAACAAGGTAATGTTGATGATGACGCCACCTTTATTACGATATTCTTGGTTTCATTCAATTAACAGTCTTGCTGCCTCATGCAGTCTGCGGTCTGCAGTCTGCGGTCTGCGGTCTGCGGTCTGCAGTCTGCAAACGTCATACACCGCAGTAGTATAGGGGTCTCCAGTGGGTACCAACCAATCACAGCGCAGCAAAAATTTTCTCGACCAATCAGAATCAAGCATACAGCCCATGTGACTTCAATGACGTCAAAGCTCCCAAATATGGGCATAAAAATCACGTGACCCCACCCAAGAGATGGAGCCGCATACTTGGCATAGTTTTAAAGGACCGCGTAGAACCTGGGTACAAGTAGGGCACTCAAAAAACGAAGCCCCAGTCCCCTCGCATTCCCCGGAAGTCCATAAAAAAACACACACACACTGTATAGAGGTCCACATCATTTTTTTTTAATACAAATCTCGACAGTGCCCTAAATGACATCCGGGACGTATGTGAGGTCCTAGTGACGTCACGCCCTTTGTTTACAAATCTAATAGAAGATCCAATTCGTCCCCAATCCTCTCGTGGCCATAGGGATAGCTGGATCGGGTAGCCACCTGGAGGACGCGTTTGTCAAACACCAACCCATACTGCTTCACGCGCGGAACCACTTGAATGTGTTTCTTTTCCAAATCCCGTGTGAAATGATAGGGGTTGACAATGTTCAAATTTCGGCGAGTGTCCTGAGGCGAGTCTAATTCAGAGAGAATGTTCTCTTTCATGGTATGAAAATTAAGAATGGCCGACCCCCGGACATTCAAGGTGAAACCGCGGACCTTGCACACCACTTTACCTCCACGGGTCGTGTACCCATAATTCTTGGCGCCCCCCGAAACGAACTCGGTGATGACGTCCCCATCCAATTCATCAGTCATGTCGCCTAGAAAATCCCCAGTGGCAATACTGGGTTGACCGGGACGCCACTTGTACACTACACTGTCGGTATCATAATAAAGCACTTGCTGCTGGAGAGTATCCAGGGACTCGTAGAGTTTCAATCGGGCATGACACGTGGTAAACGCCGCCACAAAGATGTTGGTCTTGGTGCCTTTGACGGCATTGTCTTGGACACTGGTGTAGACGGCTTCCAAAATATCGTCGGTACAGAGGCGGAGCGTACTGAGATCAAGAGCCGCATCAGAAACGAGGCTGAACAAATGGGCGGGGTTTTGAACGGTGACGGTGGTGGGTTTGTTGATCCGCTCGCCAAACTTGCCCCAAAAACTGTTCAACATGAGTTTGGCGGTGGCCTTGCGACCAGGGTTTTTGGCAATGCTGGCAATGTCCAGTCGGATCCCCTCCCGTTCCTGGTAGCGATGAATGTAGTCGCGTTTTTGTTCGAGGGTCTGACACCAACCGGGCCACCCCGCGGATTCTTGTTTGAGTTTGAGCCAAGTGTTCACGTACTCAGCGAAAAGACCCGTTTGGCGTTGCTCGGGGGGAAAATGCCAGACTTCATGGATCTTGATCAGGGTGTACCCCTTTTCCACGGCTTTGACCAATTCGGGCGTACACCAGGTCCCACGTAGTGTACGATCCGCATCCGAATGAGGGCAATACTGGGTTCGGGTCAACATGGGCTGGGCTTGCTCTGTCTGGACACAGGCGCGGAAGAGAGGAAAGGTGAGATTTTGGCCACAGCGTACAGGCAAGACCGGGTGGAATAGACCAGCGGGAGGCAGAATATCCACCGTAGCCACACCAAAATAGGACGCCAGGGACTGGTCGACAGGTTGGGTGATGATCTTGGGATGACCGATAGGGTAAGGGCAGTTCTTATTCACCCATGGGTACAGGGAGGTCACATCCACATAACGTATCTCTTCATTCTCCCCAGCCACGGCATGCAACGCCACCGCACCAGTGCGACCCCCAAAAAAAGCATCACGGGGTTCCAAGGGTGCCACCAAATCAAATGACGTCAAGAAACGTTGGACAGCTTCATCCGTGACCACCAACTTGTCCCACTCACACTCCCACATTTCGATCACCGTGTAACCTGCTCGGAGCAGAGCCATGCGTTTGGAGAGCGTGGCCTGATAGAGTTCCTCCACGCTTCGATCTGGTGTGGCATAATGTTTGGCGTCTCTACTGGGATAACAAGTGGGACAACCATGGTAGAGACACCCATGAAATTCGTAAACAGTGCGGGTCAGAGGATCATAGCCATCGACGAAATAACTGCTCACAAGGGTCCGGACAAACTGCTCACCCCCATTCCGGACATGACGAATGCGATCGGCACTAGCCCCCTCTTTAGGAATAAGGTGTTCTTGGTAGTACAACCATTGTAGGGCCTTGAGGGATTGATTGACTTGGGCGCCTCGCCACCCCTGGAGCGGTTCGACGGCAATAGTATCGGGGGTCAAATGGTGCTTGCGCCAATAGAGATTGCAGGCACTGGCGATGGTGATACATTTGGCCATGGGATTGAAACCAGCCTGCCGTTCAAATTCTTGTTGAAAGGCTTCACACCCCGCTTTCAAGAGAGCCACATCTGATTTGCAATACTCGATCATGTCTTGCTGGAAATCAAAACGCACATTACGACGGACTTGGTCGGCATGCCAACGCGTCAGTTCGTCTTTCTTTTTGACCATCATGCCCTCAGGATCGTAAAATTCCAAATCGGGGATGCGGCCCACATACTGTTGATGATCCGGGGTATTGAACAAATGCGGAAAGAAGCCCTTCTTCAATTCGGTCAAATTGAAGGTGCTGGGAAACGAGGCCAGCGGCATAGGTAGGAAACACAACGAGTCAATGAATTTGAGGGGTCCACTCCTGAAGGACAACACTTTAGCACCCACGGTCAATTGATCCACCACCTCGCGTTGTTGCTGGTACAATTCATGCAAAATGAACATGCCATCAAACCCTTTCAAGTTGTGAAACACCACGAGAATCTCCCGCTCACTCTCGCTGTCTGGGAGGTCTGTAAGATCATCCAAATCGCGCAAAAATTGGAGGGCACAGTCCTCTCCGTCCAACACATGAATGGTCGTTTCTTCACTAGACGAATAACATAACAAATTGGCCACAAACACACCTTCCGCATTCTGCATGGCTTCAAAATCGGCGTAAACAAACAGGGGAGGGGGTGGCGCCACCATGCTACCTCCCCCCTCCTCTGTGGGTTCAGTCTCTTCCTCATTCTCAACCACGGGTTGAATGTAACACTTATGGTATTGGATGGGTACCCATTCGTGACACACAGGACATTTGGCGTACCCACACTGATGGCGTTGGTTAGGGACGACAGTGTACTGGGCCTGGCACTTGAGACAGGTTTTAATGGATTGACATTGCCGACTGTCCACATGATGACGTTTACACTGCTCACCATAAAACTTGCGATGACAGAAGGGGCAATACTCTGTAGGGCGAGTGCCACGCACATAATCAGGACAGTCAAATCGACCACACGCTTTGCAGCGTTTCCCTTGACAAGTGTGATGGGCCCGATCGTTGGTGTTGAACCCTCGTTCACAGTCCACACAATAATAGGAGCGGTTCACAAAGGCAGGAAAAGACGTACAACCATCAAAATGATCGTTGGATTTGAGTAAACGGATTGGATGAGGCGCGTCAGGGCCTTTAAAGATGAGAAAAAACGGTTTCATCCGGGTCATCACCAAGAGTTGATACTGAGACCCCAAGGCTTGCTGAAATTGACGCAGCTCGGGTAAACCACAGGGACCCTCAGCCACCCCCGCTTGTTGATGGAGGGCTTGGGCTTGACGTTGCTGCACAGGAAGCCCCCGTTTGAGATTCTCCCAGTCGCGAAACCCATCCACGCCTTGATCTTTATGGCAGTGGGCTCGCATGGTGACAATCGCGCGAGCACAGCATAGGGCATCTCTGTTTCGAATAGTAATAATGCATTTCTTTTTCTTGTTCTCTCGATCCAGGCATAGACGTCCGGCATTGCGTTTTTTAGAATGGCCTGTTCCTGGGCCGGGCATAGACACAAACACCACATCCACTTGGAACCCGTGATCGGGGTTGAAGGCTTCATTGCTGTTCAACTTGCCTGCTAACGTGGCCAACATCTCATCCAAACGGGCGGTGCGTTGTAAAAACTCCCCCACGGTAAAATTGGCGGTTTGATAAGCATGCGTGAACTCATGCGCTGTAATAGCAAAATTCACAAAATGGTGGGCAGGTCGCTGCTCACGGCCCAGTTCTGTTTCAATAGCTTGATGGAGTGCTTCAGTCAAAGCCAACCCAATATTATCCCCAGCGACAGGATCCCGCAATTGTCGTAATTGCGCATTGAATTGCGCCCGCTCCACTACATCACGCCAGCGGCGTCGTCGACCGATAGGTTGCAAACTGAATTGAAAAAGAGGGCCACGGGCGACAGCCCCTCCCAACTGTTCCCACCGATCATAGGCGCGATCCAATAGAGCATCCCCTTCGTCATCATCACTGAATGGATACGCCTCTGCCATGACAGCGACAAACCATTTGAATTTTCCCGCGCTGGACGTGGACTTTTATAGACCGTCTCACGTGATCTCGCCTGCGCTGGGATTGGTGGACCCAGCTCAGGTGAGAGTCAGGTGAGGGGGTTTGATCGACCAGAAGAAGATTGAGGGGGGTCCCCCCCATGGGTACAGACTCCTTCCATCGCCTCTAGGCCTGGACCGAGATCGGTGATTGGCCGATGGAACCTTAGATAAAGTCTGTCCATCAGAACAGACGTCAGTTGCGTTTGAGAATGCCCAACAAAAATCCCGAGAAGGCGAAACAGTTGAAACACGCGTGGTATGTGAAAAACAAAGAGCGATTGTTACAGCAGAAACGAGAAAAGCGAGCGGCTCAGAAAAAGGTGAAACCACCTAAACCAGCTAAACCAGCACCGACCCCCGAACAGGAAACACGAGCCCGAGAACTCAACCGACTGGCCTGTCTGCGGTATCGCACCAAAAACGCGGCCTATGTGCGTCTATTGAACCGAGATTACTACCACAAACACCGCGAGCAGATTGTACAACAGCAACGGGACCGACGTGCCCAGGCTCGACAGAGAACCGAGAGCCCCTTCCGAAAGTTGCGAGCGTTGGCGGACGTGTGTTCTTCCCGTTTACTGGAATTAAAGTATGGATACGCCAGCATCGCACCGAAAAAAGCGGGACCCCGAGCTCAACAAACGGAACCAAAAACTGTATCGGAAACGTCAGTATGCATCCGTGAACGGGATCGAAAAAGTAAAGGCCCTCCATCGTCGACGTTACCACCAACACATGGCAAACTTGAAAGCCAAAGGGGAGTACGAGGCCTTTAAAGCCAAAAAACTAGAGTATGGAATGAAACGCTATTATGCCATGTCGGAGGAAAAACGGAGTGAAGTCAAAAAGAGAAACGCCCAAGCCCAGAAAAACTGGATGGCCAAAATGAAAGAGGAGGGGACGTACGAGGCCTACAAACACCGATTGAACGAACGGCGGCGACAACTCCGGGCCGAAAAACAACAAGCCTTGGGGGAAGAGGGGTGGAGAGCGTTACAGAAAGAAAAATATCGGAAGCGGATGGAGACCACACAAAACCAACGCTTGGCCGAACATTTGGAACGTCCCTTTCCCCTCCCGTGGTGGCCGTTAGACTGGTCCGACTCCGAGTTTGACGAGGACCCTGTCCAATCGACTCGTTCCAACGCCTTACAACAGTTACAACAATACTTGTAAGAACAAAATGTGAGTTTTATTAAACCATGTGTTTAAATCATTTCCATTGTGTGATAACTATGTTCTATTAAATTACATGCCCAATCTCAGTTTGGTTTTCATAATGCGTCTCACAATACGCTCCGTCAGGGTTTTACTACCAGGGAGTTGATCAATCTTGGCAATCATCTTGCGATCCGCCACCCATTTATCTTTCAAGGTCTTGGCTTTGTCATAATCCATGTCATGTACTTTCGCAATCCTGTCTAACCGGTTGATGCCGGGATCCCCACGGGCCAACCGTTTTTTCAAATGAGTGCCAGGACCCATATACTGATAACCGGGCCAATGAAATTCAATCCCCGTCTTGTTGAGGAGGTTTTGCACATCAAATAATTTGCCCCCACGTTGCGATCGTCGTTGGCGTCGCCTCGATCGGGCACGGGAAGTAGCTGTCACACGACGTCTCCGACCCATCACGGGGTTTTCCACGATTTCCAATCCAAGGCTTTCTTGGCGAACCCAGCGGCTTTCTTTTTGGCGATACTGGCGGCTTTCTTTTTGGCAGAATCTGTCGTGCGTTTGCGAATATCACGCGCAACCGCTTTCTTGATGGAGTCCACTCGTTCTTTAGGGGTTTCCCAGGGTGCTGTACCGGGCCTGTCTGAAAAAGGCAACTCGTGGGCCAACTCAGCACTACTCACTTGAGGCGTAAACTTGAGTTTCTTTTTAGCACTGGGGGTGATGTTCGGTTTAGGCGGGACAGGTGGTTTTCTGGGCCCTGTCGGCGTGGAGCCTTGTTTTATACCCTGGGTGGCCTTCACCAATTGCGTGAACCACGCTTGCATCGGCCCCGCCTCAAAATCATCATCCTCACCGGGCGTCGTAGCCCCTGCAGCGCGCACACCCCCCGCGGGCGCTCCAAAGGGTTGGCGCACTTTTTTGGTCCAATGGCGTAACTGACGGCTCACGGCTTTGAGTTGAGGCCGTTTCCAGGCATCCGGAACCTCACTGGTCAGGAGCACATGTTGTCTGGCCGCCAAATCCGCGGCTTTACTCAAGCGAGTGTCTTCCACCAATTCTTGTTTATACTTTTCTTTTAATTGCAAAAAAGCTGGGGCGTTGTCCACCGTGGTGCTCACCATCTCGGGTTCCATGGTGCAACTGACGTGTCTCCTTTAGCGCATGCAACGTTTATAACATCGGTAGAGTTCCGGCCAGAGGGCACCGCCGGTTTGAGCCATCATGATGGCGCGCCGTCGTTTCACTGAATGCGCGGGTTTGGCCATCGCGCGTAAACTCTGGGCATGAGGTTTGAGCAACGTGATGGTCTGTCGAGAACGGGGCACCGTGCCACGGAGCGTGTTCATCACTAATTCACTGATGGCATTGATCTGATCCGCATTGGCCATCCGTAACAATTCTTGTCGTTTATGTTGATTGGCTTCTTGTAAGACACTTTTCAAGAACGGGGCTTGACGTTCCATGCGCCACGCCATGCTGAAGGTTCAGAAATTGCCACGACCCCGCTCTATTTATGGTAAATTGGGCCCCACACTGGCGACATAGTTCCCCATGATAATGCCGTTGCATATGACGTCGACATCGCTGACACAACGCGGCCTCGATCTCCTCCGTCCACTCTAACGTCAACGTGATGGCCTTGCGAGGGGGTCTACTCCGGTCGACGAACACGGACCCTGGGTTTGTATTTTCGGAGCCACAAAGGCGAGAGAGCCATTGCCAACAGCGGTAGCCTACCTCCGCGTTGCAAACCACGTCGACGGCGTCGTTTTCGGGGGACATAACGGTGTCGGCGTCCATTGGGTCCACGGACCATCCTCCAATAATGTCTGGGTCCCTACCCAACGTGTCTTTTTATAGCTTTCTCAATGTTTTGAACCCGCCCCAACCGGTTCGACCTAACATCCGCTGAACCCGTCGTTGAAGAAAGGCCTGTTGCTTGGCACTGATCTTGCCCACTTTTTTCTTTTTCTTTTTTTTCAAGAGGACAGCGGCCGCCACGGCAGGGAGGAGGAGCGGGAGAATACCCCCTCGTTGCTGTCGGCGTCGTCTACCACAAGGCATGATGAATCCCTAGTCTGTCCAACACCTCTTGTCTTTTATACTTTTTTTTCACATAATGGAACAATTAAATGATTCCCCCGCATAGCGTTTTCGTTTGCCAGATGCCACTTCTCGTCGGCGTTTTTCGCCAATGGCAATAGCACGTTTGGTTTGATGATCCCCAATGGCTTTAGTGATCCCATAGCCAGCTTTGAGAATCCCAAGAGGCAGGCCGGGCCCGACACCCCCTACTTGACCCCTTCGTCGTCGTTTGGCGGGGGATCGGCGACGTCGGGTCGTGGTGCGTTTGCGTTTGCGTCGAGGGGCCATCCCACTTCGACATTGACCACACATGGTTTTGGGGACAGTCGAAGGCAGGTTCCTGGTTTTATAGCTTCACGGGCGTCGACCCCGTCCACGGGCTCGGCCACGGCCACGGCCACGACCTCGGCGGGGTGGTACAGGGGGTGGACTTGGGCTGGACGTTCGCGTCGAGGTGCGGCGCACGGACGGTCGCCCTCCCTCTTCATACACGGTGGTCACCGTATTGGTATGCGTGATATTGCGAATGCGTCTCCCTCGAGCCCGTTCTTGTGCATCTTCGTTCAGCAAATCCAACCGTCGCCTTAAGCCTCGCCGTCGATCGTCATCATCATCATCTTCATCCTCGTCCTCCGACGGAGGGGAGGAACCGGGGGACGGTGGAGAGGGCACACGGGGACGTCGTCGCGGTTGTTTGGCGGCCACGGTGGGACGGCCCGTCGGGGTCGTCACCGTGGACGTGGTGGTCCTGGTGCCGGCTCCAGCACTACGTCGGGACGTGGAGGGGCGGGAGGGAGCCGTGGTGGTCGTAGCGGTGGTGACTGGGCGTGGTCTGGGTCGTCTGGAGGCAGTGGTGGTAGTGGCCGTAGGACGTGTGCGGGTGGACGTGGTGGGACGGGTTTGGGTGGCTGTCGTGGTGGGAGCCGTGGTGATCGTGGGTGGTGGTGGGGGCGGTGCCGTGGTGGTGGTAGTGGTGCCTGTACCTGCCACGGGGGGTAAGGTAAAGGCATTCAGGGCATCGTCCACATTGACCGGGTAGGTCAAATTAAAATCCTCAATTTCTTGATCCAATTGGGCTCGATCCACGGGTTGGGTCAATTCAGCCACCATGTCCGTCATGGTACTAAGGTCCCGAAGTACCGAGGGCGAGGTCGGGGACCCCACCCCGGCGGGCGAGAAAGTCGGTGTGTCCATGCGGACCGACAAGTCAATATGTTGTCCGCCTTCTCTTTGTCGACGGACCCGGGCGAGTTCTCGTTGCAGTTCGTTTTCGAACGGCAGGGACATCCACGGGCAGGGTATGGACTTGCGCCTTGCCTTCTCGGCGCGTTAAATGACTCCACAGGCGGTACCGATCATCCGAGGCCGGGTGCACATCCAACATCAAATAGCCAAAGGGACGGGACGTGATGCGTTTAAATAGGCGCAAGACTTGACGCCATTGGTCGGGAAAGGCTTGCAGTAAAATAGTGCGTATGCCCGTTTGATCCCGAGGGTTCTTGAAGGCCACAATGTAATGCGCGTTGCGATTAATGGTCTTGGCAAATTTACCCGGCGGGAATAAATCTTGCGTCAAATACAAGACGGTGATGTTGCGATGATGGGAATCTTTGGTGAACAAATCCAACACGCGTTTGTCCTGTCCCCCTTCTTCCATCAAATCGTCCAAGACCAGCACGCCACCACGCGTCCGACCAAACCATTGGGTTAAATGACGGGGGTCCGGTAACCCGCGATGAAACTGAATTCCCTCCTTTTTTTGCATACGCTCAAACCGGGGTTGCCATCGGTCGTACGCATAGACGATCTTCTTGGGTTTGATTTGAAACACGTTGAGGTCCCGTAACCATTGTTCCACTAACTCGCTCTTGCCACTGCCCGACGGACCCGCGATAATCACACTACTGGGCTGTCGAATCATCCTTCCCACGGTCGAGGCAGTCGTCGATAATGACCCGTGGCTCCTTTCGCACCCATGCGTTTATACCGTTTGCTTCGTCCCAATTTATAGCCGATTTTGGCCGCTTTGGCCAACACGCTCATGATGCCACGTCCGTTTTGACGAAAGCGGGGTCGTCGGGAGGAAGGGCGCTGCCGTCGTCGTCGTCTGTGACTGGGCATGCTGTCCAATACTCGCGGTAGAGGCGTGGCGATTCGAACTGAATCAGGTGTTCCATCGTCTCTCTTAAATGCGTTTCTTGCATAGTGTCCATGTACTGTTTGAGGGACACCCAATCTTGGTCTTGCGCCAGTTGGCGGGCTATGAGCCAATGGTACCCATCCCAAGCATCTACCCCTTGGACGGTGTTCACCCGTTCAATGGGGTGGGACCACCAATACAAGGTTTCTTCTAATAGGAAAGCGTCAATCACCCGCTGGACATCCCCTCGCGTAATCATGATGAGAGTGCAAATGACCCCTCAAACACAACACCTCTCGTTTTATGGTGTTTTTTTATTTCTTAACACTCACAAGGATTACAAAGCATAAAGGCCTGGCGGCTCACATTCTTTTGCCCTCCCTCTGGGCGGGCATCGACTTCATCTTGGACTTCTTGTTTAATCACCCGTTTCAAGCGATCGGCCACTTTCTGATCATTCAACACTAAATTGTCGCAACTCCATTGTCCCAAAAAGTCTTGATAGGACTGGCCTTGGGCACGGGCTTTCAGGAAAAATAACGCATAATGGCCACAGGTCTGACTATCCAGGGCTTGCAAGGTCTGGTCACTGCGGATCAGGTGCTTCCATTGACTCCACCATTGGTGCAGGTCGGGGTGGGTGTACACGTGCAGGGGCAGCCCATAACTGTCAAAGATCTCGCACTTGTTCTGTTCCGTCCACAGACCCAACCAATGTTGTCCCGGTTCTCCCGCCGGATCCGTGTTGACAATGTAAGCTTGACGGATACTCTTGGGGGGTGAACGGGGTAACTGGTCGGCGGGGTACACACCATGAAACACGCGTCGCAACGTGGGATCTTCTAGGGCCAACGTGCGCAACACTCTATCACTGAGCACCACAAACTCCATGCCCGGTGTCTTCTGTCTTCTGACACTCTCTCAGCCGTTGATGTTGTACTTTATACCTCCCATGTGATTGATCTCATACATGTTTTCATACTCGCTCCAGACCAACACGGTGATGTTGTGTCCCACTGCAGCAGCAAAATCAATGATCAGTCGCACATTGCCCGATTGACGGGGGTTGCGATACTGAGGATCATCGGCTTTTCCACTGGGTACATTGTTGAACAGGAACAACGTGCAGTTCTTGCCTTGTCCCCAATCTCCAGGCAGCAGGAGGGGAATCTTATCTTCATTGTAGGCACCCATGGCTTGTAGAAATCGATCGTACCCCAGTAGATCTTCATAGGCTTGATCTCCTGTCAATTGCAGGGTTCTGTAAGGGTATTCTTCTCCATTCAAGGTCTGACGTATTTGGGTGACCCCAAACTTTTCAAAAGCAAAGGGGTAGCGTTGTAGGTTTCCATTGAAGGCATCTGAATGCAATAACCCGACCATCACTCGGTCAGGAAATCGACCCACAAACACATTGTCTTGTTCCCACTGGGTGGTGCGTCCATCAAAGGAAAAGGTACGGATTTCGCTCCGCACCACGGGGTAGCGGGCAATCTGTTTGCCCAGCTGTCTTTCTTTCTGCAGTCTCACATAGACACTGGCATTCAAGGTCACTTTTCTCATCAACAATGTGACTTTGATGTCTTCTGGGTGAATGGCTGGAAATTTCTTGGCCACCAAGGTGCCTTTGTTGGGGGTACCTAGCAAGTAGACAGTGTTGGGGTTGAGGAAGAGTTCTATGTCCATCTGGATATTGGGGACCAACAATTTGCCTGTCTTGAGGGGTGCCAAATGGGGACGGATGAGGAAGGTGTGCCAATGCTCAGTCAGTAATCGGCTCGTCAAGGTACGCAATTCTGCATTCCCACTCCAATTGGCATTGGTAGGGACATCCGAATTGGCGGCGGTGGCTCCCATGACATTCACCACATTCAGCTGATTGACCCATCCTTGCGGGGCTAACTTGGTGGCCCCTTCTTCTCGATTGTAGTTCAGGAGGGTTTCTAGGTAGGCTCTGTAATGGTAGGTGTTGCTCTGTTCCGTCATGAGGACCCCATTCATGCTCAGGGTGATATCTCGAAAGATGGTGTGTCCAAAATTGTTGACGCAGTACACATGTCTCGATTCGTTGCCATCCGAGATGAGCAGCCCCTCATCCAAGCCAGTATACCCAGCGGCTGGATTGGTTAGACGGACTTTGACTTTGAATCGGAGAGAATTGGTGTCGTAATAATCGTCAGAGCCCGGGATGGAGAACGTGATGGGTTGGATCCCCGTCAAGGCGGGTTGAAACTCCACCTCCCGAGAGGCTTCGTACCGATAATCCACATCGGGCACGTCAAACAGTTGGAGCGACATGATGCGGTCTGTCCCTGGGTTCAACGTCGTCCTCTTTTTATACCTTTTCGCAGTCTGTACCAATCATGTATGGGATGGGCGGAGGGAAAAGGGCGATGAGGAAAATCAATTTGGATGCGTTTTTTTAACTGGCGGAAGACGTTGCCCCCTTTCATCCGTTGCCTCCTGGCTTTGGCTTGGTTGGCCCATAACACCTTTCTGAGATCCCCCCCTTTCATCTGGCGCGGATATCGAACCATTCTCTTCTCCATGGTGAGGGGGTCCGTCAGGCGAGAGGAGGTATGCATCAAGGGATAGCGCGCCGTCGTCGACTTGCCAAAGATCGTGCCCCCGACTTGGTACGGCGAGATGAACCGTCCACGGGCGCGTTGCCGTCGAATGCGATTTTGCGTTTTGAGAAAACCACCCACACGTACCATCTTGTTTTCAACGTCCAAAGATGTCCCGTATGCGTTGAGTCGCTCTTTTATAGGTTTTTTTGGCTTGGTGTTTGCCGCCTGCCCAGGCCATGGCAGGGGCTTTTCGTTTTAAGCCGCGGGTGAGTTGCCCCTGTCGATCCGCCCACGTGTCCGCGGCACTCTTGCCTCGTTGAATATCTCGTAGTCCCGCTTGGGCTTGCTGCAGGACCATGGGTCCCGCCAGTTTGATCAAGTCTTCGGCTAACCCTTTCCCGTCTTGCGGGGTGAGCACGGGCGTGTGGTACCGCGTTAAACTGCCTCCGCGCATTTTGTCGGTGTCACGTCGAAGGTGCTTTTGGGTCCCTCGCGTGGCGCGAGTGGCTTTTTATAGCTGTTTGAGACCGATGGTCACCAAGGTTTTGCCTGGGGGTAAGATGGCCAGGGGTCCACTGGTACTGGCAATTTCACTTCCAAAATATCCAATTGTTGTCCTCGCACTTTGATCCATTGATGGTGCAGGGGTTCCGCGGTGCTTTCCCCATCGCCGGTTCTCAACAATTGCACTTCCCGCAACAAGGGAAACTTGCCACTGCCCACCACCGTGGATTCCACCAGATCCGAATAGACCATGACGGTGCGTTTACGGGTCCCCACAATCTTTTCAAAGGAAGCATTCAGGTTGTTGATCTGCCATTCGAAGCCCATGTACAATCTCATCCATACCACTTGATCCATGGTCACGATCGTAAAGGCTCGGCTAGTCGCCCTCACCCCCATGTACTGCTCGCCTTCCCAATTGTAAAACTTCCGTTGCTGACTGCCCACTGGACTAGTGGTCTCATTATAGGTGTCTGTCGGTGCCGTGAATTGCAAATTGGGCCCAATGTCAAAGGAACCTGTGACATTGGCTGTTTTGCCTGTCTTTCTGGTCAACAAACCAAACTTCAGGGCAATGTCCAAGTTGATGTAAAATTCCACCACGTTGGCTTGGCGTTGATCCGTCAAATCTTTTTGGGGCACTCCATGAATCACCAGGGCATCCTCTTTCCACGTCAGTCGGGGCATCGCGTGTTTTTTGATGCTCACGATCGGTTTAGAATCGCGATCAACCACCATCACATTTTGTTGTTGTTCCACCAGTCTTTTCTGGGTATTGTTATGCACTTCTTGACTCACGCGTTTCCAAAAATCCGTCCCGGTGGCTACGATTTGATTCAGGTTCATGATATCTTCCAATTCGATTTGGCCCTGGAGTATAGGGGCCTCTACTCGTAGATACCCTGAGGTGGATGGGTTGCCGGTGTCTGTCCATTTACGGATGATTTGTGGGTACTTGAATCGAACCACTTTGGTATGAGGATCCGCGGCGATGATGGCATTGCTCTGGCCTTGATCCGGGACCGTCAGGGACATCAACGAGGCATGCCATCCCGCGCCCGGTAACACCAACCGTTCGGGCAATCGCACCTTGAAACTGTTGTTGGCATTGTTGGGAAACTCGTTGGTGGGATCACTGACCAGCGTCAGGCGTTTAATCTCACTCATGATGAGGAGGAGTGGTCTCCTTCCAATGGGGCAGGGTCCCCTTTTATAGCCATTGGGCCACTTTCTGTTTGCTGCGAGGGACGCGTCCTACCACGGAATTGAAGGTCGATTGTTTGGGATGAAAACACACTTGCTGGGCAATGTTGGGAAAGGCCCGGGCCAATTCCATCAGGGTCATGCACGTCTTGGGTTTGGGGGGTTTCTTCTTGCGCATCGGGGGATGACGCCCTGCGCGTCGGCGTTGTTGTTTTTTCTTGGAGGGGGACCGCAAGGCCCCTCGTTTCTTGGCATACGCTTCGGCTCGATGGTAGGCATTGGCGTACGCCCATTGTTGCTTGGTCGGACTGGCCAACTTTTCCCACCACGGTTGGGTTTGCCGTTGTTCGGCCGCTTTCTTCTGAATGAATTTCAGTACGTCGGCGTCACTGGTGGGCGAGGGAGTGTAACTGGCGCGCGGTCGGCTGGAATCCGCTTGCACCTCATCGAGAAACCGGACCCGCTTTTTTCTTTTTCGAGGCGTGATTTTGACGCGGACCATGCTGTGCGGGAATCCAACTATCGTACTTGGCCGGCCACCCTTTCCACCGGACCAATACCCGGCGTCCTTGGCGTTTCAAGACTTTTTCGACCCGAAATAACGAGTCGTCCGACACTTGCACTTTTTGAACATCGGGTTCGTAAAACGTGCCTTTTATAGGCGTACCGTCCCATTCACTGAGTCGATACGTGACGATCGGATGACGACGAACGTGCGTGACCACAAACACTTCTTCCGTCCACCCGGGCAAATACCCTTTTTTGAAGGGACGATGTTTCTTGTTGAGACGCACCCGATCCCCGACGCGACATTTGGGGGGTGGTGTCGTTTGCTCCAAACGCGCGCCGTAGAGTCGGTCCCACACGTCTGGGACTGTTTTGGGGGTGACTTGATGCGGGGCCAGCCCAATACTGCGATGCTGGGTGTGATTGTAGGTATGAATCAAGGGTTGCAACACGTCCACGTACCGTAACGTATTGTGGGCGGTGAAATACCGGTACATGCGTTGTTTCAACGTGCGATGCCATCGTTCCACCACGGAGGCCTTGCTATCCCCAAACGTGTAAAAATGATGCCACCCCTGTTGCTTGAACCAGGCTTGTACTTTTTTATTTAAAAATTCTTTGCCTTGATCCGTCTGCACGCGGAGCGGTCGTCGCGGCGAGGCTTGTCGACGAATCTTGTCCAACCCTCGGAGCATCTCTGTGCTGCTTTTGGATTTGATGGGGACGGCCCAGGCATACTTGGACAGGACGTCGATCACGGTCAACAAATAGTTGTTGCCCTGATTCCATCGACGGAGTTTTTGCATGTCGACCAAATCCATTTGCCATTGTTCGTCTCGGTCAAAGACCAACGTGGGTGCGGTGGGAAACCGTGTCCGTCGGGGTTTGTGGAGGGTATAACTCAACACCGATTGGAGAATCTGTTGGGCTTGTGGGGTTTTCAATTTATGGGCTTGGGCAAAGGGTCGGACCCCGCCCAAGGCCCCGGGTTGCTGGGGATCTTCGTAAGCGCGTGGCCACGACATCAAGACACTGACACACAATCTTAGCCAATCTCGGTCTTTAATACTTTTTTTCACACATCAAAACAAACACGAGCTACCAAAGTTCTTATGCAAATGGCGCGTCCTCTCCCGCTCCCTCTCCTTGGCTTGGATGGCTTCCCCAAACTGATTGGCCCACGGCCAATGCCTCTCCACAAAGTCCCTCTCTGAGTTTTTCAGCAGGGGAACGGCAGGCACGCCCCATGGTCTGACGGACGCCTTCTCATAGTCATGGACCTCAGGGGGTGTGTCTTTTACCCATCGTCTCAGGGTGGGTTGCGCTTGCTCTCGGGGGGACCACAGCGGACCATGGAGCCATTGAAAGTAGCCACAGGGATCTTGGCCTGAGAGAAAACTGCCACAACTGAAAAACACTTTCTGGTAATTCTTGCTGGTTCGGCTCAATTTCATCCTAGGGACCAACCCACATTTGCACTTGAGCTCCCCTCGTTGCAATCGGGCCCGGACTTGAGGGTGCGTGTCTTCTTTCAATTTCTCCATCATCATTTCCCGACTATCTTCAAACAAATACACGGGACAACCTGCTAGGGGGCACTTGAACCTCAACTGGCCAAATTGGGTCTCGGGGTTAACGCATTGGAGGATTCGATGAGGATGAAAGGGGCACGTTTCATACAAGAGCTCGTTCAACTGGGTCTCCATCTGGTCGAGGTCGTGTTCTTCCCATTCCCCGACTTCCTTGGCAGGATCGGTCCGAAACGTTCCTTCCTCTAGACACTCTTCCTCATACTCTTTCAGGGTGCCCTCCATCAAGTCGTTCACGGAGGAAACGGGTGAGACGATGGGGGAAGGGGTGGGTGGTGGGTCAGCTCGGGCTATCTGCATCACGACTCCATTGGAAGTGATGATTTGGCTGGCTGGGGTTTCCTCCGCTTCAGCTCGGGGCAAACCGTTCAAGGCCATCTCGAGTTCACGGGTGGCTTTCATGTCTTCTTTTTCCCCTTTGGGTTTCTTACTACCACTACTCACTCGGCGTCGTTTGCGTCCTGAGGGCACTGCAGCAGGTTGAGTGGCTTGACGTTCCATGCCTGAGCGGAATGATTGGGGTGCATGTCTGGCCTGCCTTTTATAGCCCATGTCCCGGCATCTCGTGATCCTCATACGATCTGGTGTCCACCAATCCTGACTCTACTTGAGATCTCGTGAGAGTGGTGTGATCAGAGGGTTCACCAATCAGAGCCCACGCTTTCTGTTATAAAAATCCGGGGTGGTTCGACGAGTGTTTTCAGTTGTCGCGGTCCTCTCTTCTTGACGGTAAGCGACCATGGCGTTGAACCAAGTGGGTCTTTTGGCGTACAGTCAGGGGTTTGCCCTTTCCCGAGACGAGTATATTATTCGAGAACTGGCTTTATGTGACTGGACAGGGCATCATCATGTGTTGTTCAAATACCTGTTACCCCATGGTGTGTCCTACGAACAATTATCCGAGAAAGCCAAGAGGCGTGTCGATCGTCAGACCCGGACAGTGCATGGGTTGCCGTTTGAACCGTCTACGGCGTATAACCGCCACGAGTTTCATCCCTACCGGCAAATCCAGGATGATCTCACCCGTTGGTGTCACCAGTACCTTACCCCCCAACGGCATCGAGTCGGGGTGTTCACCCTCAATGGTCTGTATCGACTGTGCCAAGAGAGGTCGACCCCCCTCGTGGTCTTGGAAGGACAGGGGTGTCCGGATTTGGCTAATCTTCCCATTGCTACCGCCAATGTGATGGCCACGAACGATCAGGGGCGTAATTGGTGTATGGACCATACTGATGGAGCCCGTGAAAGTGGGGTCTGGCACGATCATTGCGCGCATGTCCGGGTTTGTCAAATGAGTGGGTGGTTACGTCGCCAAACCCATGTCTTACCTACCCTGTACCAAGTCAATGCCCAACGCGTTTTGTGGCAAAAACGGTGCGATCGATTATTGGATGTGATCTTATGCAACCCTTGTAAGGACGACAAAAACAAGGCCTTTGCTCGAGGACAAGGCCTAGATTGGATTCCCGATACTTGCTCCAACTGTCGCCACGCCCGTCGTATTTTCGAACAAACGGTCACGTGTCGGGAATGGCAAACCCCCTTGCTGTACGCGGATGATGAACCACATACCTTATGGGCGTGGACACCCTTATATCACCCTAATCACTGTTAATTTTTTTCGATAGACCATGCCACTGACTATTTACACGGGCGGTGCGAAAGGCGTGGACACGCACGTGGAACGATTATGTCAGATGTATGGGCACGCGTGTGTGGTCGTCATTCCACCCTGTCACCCTCGAGCCAAGTCTCTCGCGCCTTTGACGCAGTCCAAGTTGGACGCCGCTACCCCCACTGTGACCCAGGCTGCGTTTCAATTGGGTCGACAAGTGCATCATCCCATCAGCCTTCAGTATATCCAACGCAATTATTATGTGATCCGGCCGGCATCCTTAGTCTTGGCCGTGGGTTATTTTGACGCGTTGCACAAGCATCTCTTGGGCGGCACAGGCTGGAGTGTGGTCATGGCCCAGCTCTTAGGCAAACCCCTCTATGTCTTTGATGTGGATCGGGAAGAATGGTTATGGTGGAATCCCGCTCTAGGTCAATATCAACCCTGTGAAGGCATGACCGAGGACTATATTGCCCTCCCCACCCTCCAGGACAAGACTGCTATTGTAGGCACGCGGGAAGAAGACCAAGTCATTTATCCCACCCTGGAACGTTTATTCAAACACCAATAAAAAAAACACAGTTCTAAACCACATCATTTGTTTTATTTTTTTTTAAATGAATATCGACGACCACAAAATTCATCGCTGACATCACATTCATAATCAAGTCCAGTCTCTTCATTACTTTGTCTATTGTATCGTACGAAGGTTTCCTCCTGCCAATCATGACGGGGCGCTGACCCAGGGGACAATTGATCTGATCCTTAAAGGTGTCAATCACAAAGGCAATGCCCTCGTTCAATAAGCGGTCGAGGTTGGGGGATGGACGCGCCATCTCCGTCATCATGCCAATCTGAAACCCAGACATAAAAAATTCTCAACGTCAAGGTCATGAGAAGAAGATTCAAAACACATTTTTTACTCACCGAGAGCCGGTGATCCATGAGACGGTGGCAATGGTGGCAGCCATTTTTTCGGGGGGAATGTAAACGCACCACCACTTGATTCCACCAACGACCTTCGCCCAGATGTTGAGGAAACCCCGTCAAGTCGCATTTGGGTAGACTCTTGAATTCCTGCACCACCTTCTTCCGCTTGTCCATCGTGTAGAAACACTCTACCCAGAACATGATCTTGATCTGCACCTCTAACGGGAGCACGCGGCCAAACGGTTTGTTCTTAGGATCGACCAACCCTCGGCAGTCCATTCTGACACAGTGAACAACTTGGCGATTGACCTCTCACCGTGGTGTTCCCTTGTTTATCCTCCAGTCTCCACCAATCACGCACTCGCGCTAGACCCCCTGGTCCAGGGAGGATAAGGTGTACCCATGGGGGGTACCCCCTAGAGTCTCCTCTCGTTCTCAGACACCACACGTGATGGCTCTCCACCAATCACGTTCTCTGAAAGAGTCTCTAAATCACGTTGCGCGCTTAGTGTGGGTTCATTCCAGTTTGTTCAGTGTGACTGATCAAGATGGTGAGTTCGTTGTCCTCGTTGGTGTTGTATTCTATGCCAATCGCCATGCTGTTTGACGCCTTGAAGTTGATGTGGCACACGCCTCTGAAAAGTGACTGCCTGCGCGCCTTCTTCAGACGTTGTACCCACGAGGAACTGCGGGATTGGGCTAAAACGTTGCCTTGGGACCACCCTGTTGCCCGGAAACTCGACCACGAGGTTCATCGTCGTCGCATGGCTGGTAAGTGTCATGGCTTTCATTTTTTTCGGGTGTGTGGGTCCCTTTTTTCCCTCATGTCCCTTTTTTGATTCCTAGACGTGTTCAAGGGGTTTGCGTTTTTACGAGACGTGCTATGGCCTGTCCACCTGTGTCTTTGCCCTCGACAAGCTCGACTCAATTGGGCCGCGCGGTTCTGGGTCCCAGCCTGTTCGTGTTGATTTTCATTTTTTTATTAGATTCTTGGGATCATGTGGAGAATCAGCCTGTCTGTCATATATATCAATGGGTCGCGCATCCCACCCCTGGCGGGGTCTGTAATCATTGCGAGAGAATGATGGAGGGATTAAGCCTAGATGATGTGATTGCTAGTAACCGGGAGGGGTCCCTCACTGAAGATGATATTGTCGAGTATGTGCAGAGTGGGGACCCCAACCATCGGGACTGGGACGATTGGCCGTTGCGTATGACGTTTAGAATTAATTCGTTTCTCCGGCGTCAGGGTCCCGTGGATGACCCGGATTTAGCTGCCTTAGGGTTTTTAGATGAGGATTAATTTTAGTTTAAATTTTTTTACAGCCACGCATTGTTTGTTGCGTCACCATACGCAATGGATCCGCCCTTTGCAAGCCGGTTTTTTTCGTACCAGTATTCCTGTCTTGATTCGACTTTCCACCTCTTTGTAGGCTTTCATTATACGTTAAAACATTATGGAGGATGGATTAGACCCGTGCAATTGCGATGTCATTATAGTACGGTTCGATGTGTAATTAGTCTTCATGAAACGTTTCAGATGTGATTTCTACGATAGACGAATGGGGGTGGATCATTGCCGTATACCAACGATACCATATTCATACTGTTCGTCATTTCGTGCAATACTGTAATCATCCATAGTCTTCATGAGTTTAGCCTATTATTATTAATTTTTTCGTAGATTCGCTTACCATTCTCAGTACCCACCGGGTTCATGGTACTTCCGCTGCATGGTGTTTCCTCGGCAGCATTGTGCAGTGGTACACTGGATCGGGGATTCATCTTCCATTTCCGAGACCCATTAAATTACTCTGTTGTCGTTGTTATTTAAATTTTCGTTTTGCCGGCGACTTACACGTGCCCTGTTATTGGTGCGAGATGTTGCAAGGCATGGGCTACCCTCCCCGTCCTTAAAACATGTTTTTTTTTATTTTTTCAGATTCTCATTTTGTCATGCGAGCCATTTATCTCCCTTTCCTTTTTCAGCCATTGCCGAGGTGATAGACCATCATTCAAGGTCCCTTCAAAATTTGACTGGAAAATTGTATTTTGTGTGTAAACGCTGCTGGATTTATTTACGGCACGTGTCTGAACTCCATGAACCTTGTCGGGGCTGTGCCATGATGGACAGCATGGAATGGGAATTTTGAACACCCGGCAGGGGGAGGTCTGCATGGTGGCGCCACCCCTGCTGGATGTTCATGAATATTTTTTTTTTAATTAGATTCCTTTTGGGTCTTACAAGATGTCATGATTTTCCGAAGCTGGCCTATCCCTCACAAACTTTGTATTGTCAATCATCAAGGATGGTCCAGCTTACTTTATCTGTTCAAACTAAAACGTTAATTTTTTTCCTAGAAACGCTTTGGATCTTTCAACATTTTAATTTTAACCAAGATTGGATTTTAATCGAATTGTTTTGTATACAATCTTTTCCGGGCGTGACACCACGAGGGCGTCACACACGTCCCACTTTGTAAACAAGTCTTTTTTGTTTTTCTAGTTATTCATTGGACAGTAAGACACCGCCTCGTGCGTGCCAATGGTCGAGTGTTTCTGATTCAGTTTGCTTCTTGGCTCTAACCACCCCTCCTTTCGTTTCAGCCACCCGTTTCGATTTACGTCGACCTTTATCTAAACCTTGGTCCTTGATAGGATTCCACCATTATATTCCATGGCCTAATCCATTGCTCATGACTCCTTCAGCCAGGAAGCAAACACCCTTTCTTCGCAATGTGTATTTCATGTAAAACCATGGGCGTGACGTCATTTGGGCGTCACATACGTCCCGGATGTAACTTAGGATTTACGCGGTACGTTCATTAAAACCCATGCAGTGATGTTGTCCTCAATAGAGTGTGTTTTTATTAACTTCTGGGGATGCGAGGGGACTGGGGCTTCGTTTTTTGAGTGCCCTACTTGTACCCAGGTTCTACGCGGTCCTTTAAAACTATGCCAAGTATGCGGCTCCATCTCTTGGGTGGGGTCACGTGATTTTTATGCCCATATTTGGGAGCTTTGACGTCATTGAAGTCACATGGGCTGTATGCTTGATTCTGATTGGTCGAGAAAATTTTTGCTGCGCTGTGATTGGTTGGTACCCACTGGAGACCCCTATACTACTCACCGCTAGTACCCTGCTAGCAGAGTCGCTTCGATCTTTCCTGGATAAGTCGGGGAAGAGGTCCTTCCTCTTCTCGACTTATCGAGGAAGATCGAAGGAGACTCTGTTCGCAGGGTACGCGTGAATATCCTTCGCTTAAAGATCGGCACTAACCTGAAATCTGTTATCAAAGAACAAAAATATTACTTTGAATCGGAAAGAATACTACTGTATAACGTGCAAGTAATTTCTCTTTTAGTTCATTTTCAAATGAACCATTAAAATGATATTTCTTTATTGATAAAAAGATTTGAAACAGTAGTTTGTTGACATTCTACCAAATTTAGAGACCAAATTCAACAGCCTGTCCGATTAGTTGATAAGCTTCCAAATCCAAAAATTAAATTACATAAAATATTTCGACGTGAAATGATAACGAGAAATTTATACGAGCAGGCGAAAATAGAGAAACGAAAGATAGCTTTTCATATCCAAGAATAAATATAAACTTATTTTTTCGGCTTACCTTCCGATTCTTGATCAAATAATTTTTTTTGCGACGCTGTTTTGCTTAGCCTACAAATAGTTTTTGAGATGAAATAAAGTTCAATTAGTTTAATGAGATAAATGGTAAAGAAAGGCCAAAGGACTTTCAACAATGAAAACGTGCATAGAATAAAAATGCTCGGTTTAGCTCTTTATCCTATGTACTCTCCATGGCTGCTGGACATCATTCATCAGCGCGGAAAAATTATTGACAGCTCGCCCGCTTCCAAAAGCTCCGCCCTAAGTGAGACAAAATGTTTCAACCGATTTAAAGTAGACACAACAGACTGGGATCATCCCTGCCTTGAGGATTCTTTTACAATTGCACGGTAATTCAAATCAACACGGATTGCTTGGAATGTAAAGAAAATGAACGTTTTCCTTGGCGTTGCCTTCGTGATTGTCTTTTTTCCTCAACATGCAAAACGGGTTTGGCATGGTGAATTGTTTATTTGTAAAATCCAACTAGTGGTCTATTATCAATGCTGCGTTCTGATTGGTTGAGCAACTACTAGGCTCTATGTTATAGCCCACTGAGAAGCGAAAAGCACCGGCTTTGAAATCCAAAACAATGGCGGCTGAATCGCGTTTTTCTAGCTAAAGTTGCTTTGTCTCGATATTTTTGACCAACTAGTTGGATCTTACTAAGAGTCAATAGCCAATTTTTGACTCTGAGCCCAGTCGGGCTCGAGGAATAATTGTTAATTGTTCGGTCCGCCCAGTGACCAGTCCGAGAAGCAGTGAATGTTATTTTGACGTCGTCAGGCGGTTAGCGAGCGATGAAGACAAGGCAGGCCTTTAGTGGTAAACAAGCCTGCATCCAGTCAGAAATTCTTGAAAATTAACGCTCTGAAATGTTTTTTTCATCCTTCATGAAAATATGACAAGTTCATTTTAAAATTGAAGATAAATGAAACAATAACGAAAAGATACCTAACACTCATCAAAAGGCAAACAAATAAAGGTGGCGACCGGTGGCCTCGTGCTTTAAACAAAACCCTGATACTGCACTGATTGGACTTTCCAGAAATAAAAAATGTTTTGACATGGCGTGCGTGACTCAACTAAGTAAAGAGACTGAGGCTGAGCATAAGAGATGTTGTTTAATCTTTAATCTCTGACCAGGGATATTTTTAATTTGTTAAAATTAAATTGAACTGTCTATAATTCTACTAATCATAGAGGACTGGTGAGGCAGGTGTCTCTAGACTTGTCGTAATTACATGTACTTGTTTATTGAAAGAAAGTAAACGCGGGTGTTGGCTCTTACACAGTCCTTGGATGATTTTATTTTTTCTACGATCGAGTTCGAGTTCCGCTCGATGCGGCCGTTATCTGGAATCGTTTCTTGGTCACTCGTGTTTCAACACCTAGATCATACTTCATGATCAGCTGGGAAAGTTAACCAAGCTTTTAAGCTCCATTTAGGCCCGGGAAGTAAGGAGTGGTACTAGGGTGTACCCACTCTGGCTTCCGAGCAGACCCCGGCACCAATTCGCGTACGTTTTTTCTCAAACTTTCAAACCAGCGCGGCAACATTCAATTAAACAGAGTTTTGTTTGTGATTTATGACTTTGTTATGGCAGCCAGTTTTTGCTACCAGTGTATCCTAAAAATTATACCAGAGATGGTTGATCCATAAGGTGGCGGCAATTTAGAGCCATGACGTAATTCCCACGACATACTGCGTCAAATGAACCCTTTTTTTAAAGTGTATAAAGTCACAGTTAACTTCATTGTTATACATCAAAACTTTGATATTCTGAAGTTATGATAGATAGTACGGCTTACACTTTCCAGCCTCTCTTCAGTAATTCAGTATCCTCTTTATATTAGATGTTTTGCTGTGAAGTAATGCTGAAAATTTCCCATATTTCTTCTTACCTATCGCCAGCAACCTTCCAGTACAAAGTAGGGAATAAAAAGCAACAGAAAAAATTCATTTCGATGGTAAATAAATATTAGAGTCGTTGTGACAGTTGTCAAAAAGGGCTCATGAATCCGCCGTTACGCGCAGCAAAATGGGTAGTTTTAAACCCTAACAAAATATAAATTTTGTCTAATTCCCTCACTTTTCAGTTTAGCAATCTTTTCGCTTCTTTGTTTTTCCGAGATGAGTCCACTTTTAGCTACTTTTTTTTCCAACATTAAATGGCACAGTCGCTTTCCACGGCTACATTCAGGTTTTAAAATCCTACTGAGCTACAAAATCATTTAGTGCAGTAGAATCAACAATTCAAGTTTACGAAAATGTTACTTTCTGGAAAAAATTTGTTCTAGAGAAAACCGCACGGACATACAAACAAAAAGCACCAAAGCCAAGGAGAAACTATGTATTCTAGAAAATCGTGTGTCCCAGATCCTCACAAAGTCTAGCGAAAGGGCCAGGTCAACTCCACGAGGCTAAGACACTTAGCGGGTCCCGTTGTATTATTACAGGGAGCTTTAAGCAACGGCGACGGCGACATCAACGAGAACGGCAAATAAAAGCAATAGGTTTAGATTGGTAAAACAACAACTCCGCACGTGCATCAAGCTTTTTTGTACATTCAGTCTTTGCCGTCCGTGTAGGACAGCAACGTGTTTTGTGGGGAACATGAACACAAGACAACGAGTATATTTTTCTTTTCCTGAACTTCGATACATAGTCGTTTAAAATTCAACTCCAGAAAAAATTGCCAAAATTTGACAAATTGACTCCAAAATGGAATAAGCACGATAAAGTTTAAAGCAGCGCGACTTCACTTTTTAAGTGACGTTTTTGTAGCCGTCGCCGTCATTGTTGTTAAGCTCCCTAATATCTTGACCACCATCAGAGCCATGTAGTAGTCAGTGATATCTTTGACGGATAACAATGTACATTCCGAGCAGGTTGTAAATAATGTGATAAAATTAAATAGTTTTGTCAAGAAAAGATGGTTGATGTTTATTAACACGCTTTCTTTGAATTGATTTTCCTGCTCTAATTAATAATTTGTGAAGAAAAACAAAGAAAATCACGACCACGAGGGAGGCTTGCATATCGGATATCAGATACATGTTATTAGAAAATTTGTCGGAATCTTTTTCAGAATCAGTTTTGTAAATCTTAATCGAGCACTTTGAAAAAGTGGTCACAAGAGATATCTAGGCGCCCCTGAAGTCGTTATAGGAAGCTGGACTCTTTTGTCCTTCACTTTTCACCCACTCCTCGATGTCAGATGATTACTGACAAAGAAAACACTTCCAGACACTTCAGACACTCCAATACTTCAACCTGTACAGCAATAAATTATATTTTTTGCAGTCTTTGAATGAACACAAACTTTGAGCGGTAATGTGTGTAAACCGATTCCAAAATAATGAATTTTGGGAGATATCTGCTCTTTCTTGCTTCACATGCCAAACTGGCCAGTTTGAAGTTTATATTTCATATGCTAAGGTTAAGAAACGAAACAGATGTGATTTAAAAAAGAAACAATGCAAAATTTACAAACTGCCTTATTTCATCTCCTGCATGTGTTTTTCCTGTATTAAAGTAAAGTTTAATGAACTTACTCTAAGAGAGTCCCCCACCTAATGTGTGAAGATATCTCTTAATAAAGAGTTGATATCATAAGATAATTGATCTCATTACATGACTGAATCCAAAAGCAGGTAAGATAAAGTGAATCCTGCCTTCTGATTGGCTACCCGAGCGCACAAAATGGGCCCTATCCCGGCGGGTAAGATGCGCTCACGGGATTTCCCTCGTTGGTCTTGCAAGAAAAAGTTCTCTCTTTGGCTATATAATAAAGCCTTAACTGGCTAAGCTTTTCAGGTTAAGCAGACTGAATACTGGCCTCGTTCTTTTTTTGCTCTTTTATCATCTCGAACTCGTCTCGGTCCACAAAAACGCATTAAATTAACTTGGCCAATATCCAACCATCTTGGTCAATAACGCATATGTATTGTACTGTATTTGCTGATCTCAACCGATTTACTTTTTGTCGTAAGGATCAGTTTGCCGTTTTAAATTTTCTAAAAGTTATTATTAGTACTGATCCAGGTCTACGACTGGGAGATCCGGCACCACTCAACGGTCTGTCTTTGTGGACTTGCTAATATTTTATATTTCGATTTACACTCCCTTGTCTGCAACTTAAAGTCAATTAAATGAATCGTCCACCTCTCAAATAGGGACAACTTAGCTTCTCACGAGAGTATCCGCGGTTTGAGTGATGTCCTTACACCTTAATTGCAATGATTAAAATCTCTCTTTTCACGGTGTTAATTTCAAACTGGGCGAAAAGAACACAACCGACTCCCGATAATTCGAACCCTCAAGGGAAATAGAAAAAAGTTCGAGTTTAATCGGGAGTTCGAGTTATCGAGGGCAAAATTATATAGAAAATGATCTGAAGGGAAATGAAAATTGCTTCGAGTTAGCGAGAGGTTCGAGTTATAGAGAGTTCGAGTTACCTGGAGTCGACTGTATGGCGGGTGATTCAAAATATGGCAAGATTAGTTTTCTGCTTGTTGAGTTCACTAAAACAACAAACTGGTGGTGAGATATCTTATAGCTTATCAAAGCGGCTGGGATACGGTTGACATGTTTTTCTTTATTACCTAAAATATCACACCAGTACATTTTCGATTTTTTTTTATTCCGGTCCCACTGCCGCAACGAAATATGACTCGGGCCACTTGGACATGCAGATAAATTATTTCAGCCTCACGGGGGGTATTCCATATATAAAGCTGTTTAGGTATAAATATCTATACCCGAGTGTAGAAAGCCATAAAGGCGTATATACGTATATTTTTAAACTTTTATTTAGATTTACATTTAAGTGGAATAAAAAATACTAAAACGATATGTTGTCTTCAATTGGACAAGATAACGAGGTTCGAATATGGATTTTAGAGACCAGGTCTGAAAACGCTTGTGGGGTATGGCATGCACGTTTTGATCTGAAGTAGGGTCAGGCTTTAGAGAACTGGGCGGCACACCCTTACCAAGAATTCCTAAGAGTATACCCCAGGTTACAGCCATCGTCAGGAATCTTCGTCTGCCAGAAACAAAGGCACTGTAAACTGTACAGTTACTGTACGGTTTGGACCAGGCCCAAGGGTTTTTCACGTCTTCCTTCAATTCAGCTTTTCGGATTTTCCCCTTTCACACCTCAACATTCCTTCAGGCAAATTTTTCTTTAAAAAACGGTGAAATCAGTATTTAATGTAATCTGAATGAGCTTTTAGTTAGCGGTATCAAGATACAGATATTCTTCCCACTAATCTCTAAGTTATACTGAGTCACTATGAGTTAAGCCCATCAAAATGACTTGTCTTTCACGAGGCAAAAACAATTGTCATATGACGGAATACTCTCAGTAATGGAACACTGTTCAGAAACTCGTTGATTTACACATTTAAATATTTCAACCTCCTGTATCCGGCTTTTTCCTTCACTATACCACCCGCATCGAGCTAAATAGAAAACCTGGATGCCAGCAGGTGCATAAGGATTTTCAATGTCAAGGCTCACGTTAAGTGAATATGGTTTTTCGTGATAATATAGTCTGGGGAAATATGGCATTTAGCCAAACAAACACTAGACCTGTCAAACTGCTTTCGCCACCAAAAACACTAGTTGTTATTAAAAAAAATCTCATGGGAAAGTTGCACAATCAATTAACACCACGTGAAGAAAAAATTTAATATTGCTTTTTATCTTTTTGCGGAGAGCCAGGATATAGAAGTTAATATATTTCAGGCTCGAAAGCTAAAACAGTCTAACTTTGTAATCACTAATTCCCGGAGTGAAATAGGTATGCTAAGGTCTTTCAGGTTATCTGATACTGGGACGCAAGAATGCGAGAAAAGGGGCTTTAATGGCCATCTACCTAAATAAGTCAGTGACTAAACTGAAAAGTGTGTCAAAGAACCACATAAAAACATGTAATGCTACACTTGCATAACCAGGTGACTAAAAATCTGCAGGTTGTTCAATTTTGCTCGCCCTTTACACCCGCCAATTAACGGGTGGAGTATATTTAATTCACGCGCTTTCATTAGCGCGTAAGTTTACAGTTTTTTCATCCTTTTGACTGCAGGCTAGGTATCATGGGTATCATTACCAGTAAAGTGTGACTGAACAGTGTTGCATGATCAGAGACTAACAAACGAAATTTCTAAACATTTCAAGATAAGCGGAATTACCATTGGAGCTTAACAGGTATACAGTTAAATATCTTATGAGTTTTAAATTCATAAAACAAACCTTAATCCAAATTAAATGTCATTCACTGGCAAAAAGCAGCGCAGAACTGACAGAAGAAGTCTTGACTATGATATTTGGAAGTAGACCAGCCCGCTCAGACAAATCTGCAAAGATTCGTAGTAAAAACAAGTAAATTTTCACACACCACTATGCTTCCCGTTGAAGAACTGGGCACTGTAAGTACATATCGGGAAAGACAATAGCACTCTGGGCGATGAATATATTATTTTACTGGCTCCCAGTTACGGTAAGCAAATTAATCCCAGATCGCAAAGGAAAGATATATCAATTACTTATTTTATTTTAAACATTTTCAACTATTTATCATCTTATCGTCAATTACAATGTAAATTTATCACAGAGTACGTGTGAAACAAATTTTTCAAAAAAAGTCTACTTGTAATTTTTCTCCTTTCTTCTCTCACAACGAGTGTTTTATGAGGAGTATCCGCGCGCGTCTCCCAGTACATGTTGCAGGTCATTTTATGCTAGTCACACTCAACCAATTAGCACCGTTTGCGAAGTTTTTTAAATGACATAATCTGCAGGTAATTGACAGACGTGGCGTGAACACACATAACCTTGGCAATGTGTATTTCTTTCTCGTGTGCAATTCTGATTTGTTAATACCAGCGATTACGTCATGACTCGGTTAACTTGAAAACTTCGAAGTGTTCTCCTTTGTTTTCCAATCTTACCTACTAGCGATCATGTTAAATTCATAAAAGCGAAGCAGATTTCTTGCGAGTTTTGCCTAGCAATAAGATCGTTTGTACAGTTGTTTCAACTTGGACCAGCTAACTTAACTTACTGTATTTTTCCCTTGAGTAGTTTGTTGAAATATGACTAATTGATCAAATCTGCCCTGAGCAATAATTCGGAAAGGTAAGTGACTTTGATTGCTATAGGACAAATGATATATTATTCTCGAAATTTTCAACAACAGGCTGAATTTTAGAAGACCTATTCAAATAATATCTCTAAAAAGATACGGACATGCTCACGCTTTAACCCTTTGAAAGAAATAATAGACTTGTTGAAGATTTTCTGAGACAAAAAAATCAAAGAAATGGTGCCAGTTTTGCATTGGTGTAGTGAAATTCCAAATTCAGCGATCTTCAAATAAACTTGCAAACTTCGTGCAAGAAACTAAAATTTGATAGAAAGAAATCATTGTCACGATGTCGGCAACTGATTATAATTATCCATTGGAAAATGATTATGGTCCTAATTATAATTACAATTGGTTATCATTAACTTTTCTGATTATGATAATTCTTATGATGATGGTGACAGCGATGATGATGATGATAATGGATTACTATAACTATCAAACAAACGTTTCATTACATCTCAAGAGAGAGATGAGATTGAAAATCATGTTTGCCGGCAAATGCCAAGCGCTAGATGCAAGTTAAAAATTTTTCCAAGTAAGGAAATGAGTAGATCTGAATATAATTAAACTGTCCAAAAATATTTATCATGAATGAACCTGACACGAAACTTAATTTATTTCTGTGTCGATATAATAAATATATAGTAAACGACAAGTAAAGGGAAAATCTGGGTCACGTGTGACTTTAAATCTCTATTGACTACCAACAAAGCTGAAATTTAAGTCAAGCACAGCTGTCGTTGACAAAGGAAATAGCTTCTCTCGATCTCACGATCACCTGCTTTAGACATTTTTTCAACCATTTCAATATCAATACCTCTTTTAATTTGATTCCATGCAAGATCTGATTATGTTCTCCAATGTCATCAGTTAGCTCTGGTATCTTTTGTCTTTGTGTTTACTTTGAGATCCCAAAGTGTTTACCCTTTGTTGCTCTCTTAGATCGCGCCATAATTAATAATCGTGGAGATATGAAATGACCTTTGTACTTCTGAGCTTGCAAAAAAGTACTTTTTTGAAACTCCAGATGCAAGTAAATTTTGCCCTCTTTTTAATAAATTCTATGAAACATATACATTTTCTATTCTTTGCATTCATTTTTAATAGACTTGAGAATCATTTCATTTTATCAATATTTTTGAATTTAATCACCTTTGAAAGTTACAGTTTTAGTAAAATGCACATCTGTTCATGTTTGGAATGTTAATTTGCGCAGTATTAAGCGATGAAATTTATTATTATAAGTACCTGAATAATCATTGATGTTATAGAAGCACAGTAGGAGGAAATCTGCTATGTTGGCTTGAATAATATGAATTCAGCATAGACGTTTCATAAACGTTTTGTTTCATTTAGAAAGAAAAACTTCTTTTTTCCCCAGAATAAGGAATTAAGAATTGGCCCAGCTGCAGAGATCGAGCCCGCAACCTTCCACACCAGCAGTCAGTTTAACCTAAAGTGGAGCTCAAAAGCACTTAGGACTGTGTTAAAAACCCTTCCAAGTAATTGTTACATAGGACTCTGCTCCTAATGACAATTTTCTGATCGGCTTTGGGTTCATCCCATTGTGCTAAATTTTCAACATTGTATGGGGTTGAACGGGAGGGGAGGCTAGTTTTACTAATATTACTGGAAAGGTCCCAACAAGTTTGACCTCTATTGTAAGTTAGACCTGCTGCAGTTAAGAATTACAGCTTATAATTGTTGCTTAATTCATGAATTCTCCGAAAATTTCGACCTTAGCTAGAACTAATTAAAAAAGACAAATTTAGTTATAAACGATTTTCTGATTCTCTTACAGTGCCATCTTTACAAGATACCGTGAATTGAAAACAACTTTGGGAAGATGAGTTACAGTTCGTTTTCTGACTTTCTGAACTTCTCAAGAGAAGCCAAAAACATGTTAAGTACCAGTTCACTATTGAAAGGAGAGACTGGTGACTACTCCTTCCACGCCGATCATCTCCACATGGGAACTGGTCAACAGGCGAAAAGTGAAAGCTGTGAGTGTTACAGTAATTTCAAACGCATGCGCGTCGAGGTGATTTTTTGCTTCCTTTCTATGGCCGGCGCCCCAAGAAAGCTTCAACAACACTTTGAGTCACTGACTGATTTTCTGGCTACCTTTATTTTTAAAGTAAAAAGTTTAAGCCATGGATGAATCCATTTCTGAATGACTGTAAGACTAAAATGAATGGTTTAATTGATGAGCAAACGATTTATCTTCATCACATTCTCGCCCAGTGTATTACGCCATGTTGAAATCTCGAGTTTTAAGCCTTGTTGAAACTGATGCATATAATACTGCAATAAGCATTCACCTCTTAGACCATTGTAGGAGAATTTTATCATTTTTTCTAATGACCTCATTTAAGCGTTATTAGTACGTACCTTTGGTTTCACTAAGGCAAGGGTAGGGGTGATAGCTCGTAATAACTAACACTGGTGACAAAAAGAAGGAGGTTGTTTTGGCTCATTTTCCATGATGGTAGAAAAGGCATTAGAGAGATTTAAAATCATGTCTACGTCAAACGACAAACGTGAGTTTGTACCACTTGACCAAGTTTTCCCTTTACTTGTCACTACACAGAAATCAGTGGATTTACACCAGTTCTACCCAATGCAAATGTTACGAACTTTTTTTATCTTCTCAATCAGATTTTTATCTTGAGAGTCTGACGCTTGCCATTTACCGTAACGTGATTCCAAATCTCTCTATTTATATGACAAATTTTTGTTTTGGTCTTCAGGTGTCACGGCGGACTCATGGGCTTCATGTACCAAAACAATGCAAAGCTTACTAGAGCAGTACATGAACGATCCGAATTCCTTGTCCTCTTTCAAGCAAATCATGTTGGCTCAAAGCACTTTACAAACGAGCATCAGCGATGGAACAGAAAATTCAAAGGAGCGGGTGTCTTGTGAAACTCCACCTCCTCTACTTCATCGACCTTTTAAACGATTTCTGGTGCAAAGTGACGCAGATGCCTCTTCACCAGAAACGAAGCGACTACGACAAGACAATGGCGAGAATTACTCGCCATCACTTTTCAAAAACTGTAGCAGTTTTCAGGAAGAAATGTTTGGAAAGTATCGGTCAATTGGAAGCTCATCAAAGCAGTTGCGTCCTCCACCACCTCTCATGAAACAGACAGGAGTAGAAAGCAATGGGCTGGAACATTACAGACGTAGCCCACAGGATCATTTTATTTTTACAAAAGAGACGTGCAAGCCGAATGCTGAAAAAAATAATACCATTCACAATGGACATGGTTCTAAAGAAATCAGTGTTGAACTTTCGGCGACTTTTTCGCCAGCTTTAAAAGTAGACCCAGCACCAAGAGAAATCGAAGGCGACTGTATGTCTTCTCATGGGGGCTACGCGTTTGATCACACTTCAATGCCAAAAATAGTCGCAGTACATTCCATTTCAAAAAAGGGCGAAGATACAGACGAATGGGAAAGAAACAAAGCGTTCATTGCTAAAGTGAAAGGTTCGCAAGCTAAGTCTGAGAGGAACAATTCTCAAATGGTCAGATCTGCTTCTGAGCAAATCAAAAGATTAGCCGCCCAAGCTGCCTCTAATGACAAAGACATACAACCACCTACCGTCGCAAATGAAAGAAAGAAGGCTTCGGAACATGTTTCGTTTGAACGTTATGTCCTGTACCATCTTCTTTCCAAGTACCAGGGAAACGTCGACAAAGTCCAGCATATTCTTAAACAAAACCTGCTTCAAGAATGGTTGTCCTACTGTCAAGGAAATGCAGATCCAAGGTTACAAACATTTAGTGGGATTAATGTTTATGAGCTTAGAAAACTCTACGAAATTTGGTCTCATTTACAAAGAACTAAACAGCCCACTGGCAGCCTTGTTCACACTACCTCAAAAGTTCAAAAGTCAAGTGGCTTACAAAGGCAAGACAATTTAGTGTCTGCACAGAACCAGCCGGTTGGTTTTTCTGACTCTCAAAGTCCCGGAGACTTGCAGCAATTCGAAGCAGCTTTTGCAATGCAAAGACAGAAAACCGAAAATCCTCAAAATACTTCAATCTATTCAGCACGCGACCCTTCGAAATTTGGACAACACAATACAAATGGGGTGATTGCAGGCGTACGGATGGAAAGTTGTTCAAACGAAAACAGTTCAGCCAAAATTCAAGAAAAGTATAGTGTTCTATCACAAGATTCATTAAGAGGAACACCCCGCTGCAACTCTTCTTCTTCGCCAGTTGTGCCTAACCTTTATCAAAACGAAAATACAACTACACGAACTGTTTACTCTTCAACATATAAGGCCACCCCGCAACCATCGCCTTTAAGGCACTTTTCATTTCTGAACAAGGAAAAGCAGGCAACATGTTCATCGACTCTCGAAAGTTATCGAGGAAGTAGCATCATTAAACCCTCCGTGACGAAAGATGTTCCGGGTAGGTTAAGTAATCAAGGTGGGGCCGGCGCATTTTGGCACAATGAAAAACATGTTAACATGAATCTTTTAGAGGCTTCTCAAAAGAGACTGTCAAATTCTCTGTTGCAAGAACAGGAGAGAGTTAAAAGAACAAACACTGCATCTCTAACTCTGCTACGAATTTCACAAGAAGCCTCAACACCAAATCAAAACAAATTGCTGCCTTCAGGAAAACAACCTCCAACACTATTGGTCAAGGCGTCTCGAAGTAATGTTCTTGGCAAAGTAAACCACGGATCTGTTCAATCACATCATCCTTCAAAAGAAGTCTGTCAGCTAAGAACAAATATTACCGATGCTGTACGAAGTCAAGAAACAAAGGCTAATTATCTATGGCGTTTTAAAGGCGGAAAGCTTATTAGTGATAGTATTGACAATGGAGAAACAACTGCTGAAGTTGACATCCGGAAAAAAATCGCGGAGTATTATAGTTGCAACATTCAAATAAGCCAAACTGATGTTGAAATACTCGATGAAGAGCACAAGAAAGTGTGTGGAGCTGCTGCGAATGGTCAGCGGTGTTACTGCATTTTAGGCCACAAAGGTAACTTGCAGAACACAAAAGAGAAAACGAATCCAATTCAAGGTGATCAAAATACGATAAAGAAAGCAGAACAAGACTCAGCGCTACGAGCCCTGTTACTTCAAAGTCAAGGTTCAAACATGAATTCCAAAACATTGAGCAATGCGTCTATCAATCCGTCTACTCAGTTACACTCACACAATACACAAGGTTCTAAAAAGGTTCATGAAAGTCTCATAGAACGCTGTGTTCATCCTTGTACTGTTCTTCAAGATTCACCTAAAGGAAGAGCCAGTGTTGACCTAAAAGTAGCAGAGGACACCAGAAAAAACCATGTTGACCTCACTAATTCGTTCAATACATCTCGGGCGTATGACATTCAGAAGGCAATGGGAAATACACAATTCAGCAATGAGAACGCAGCTCATTGCTCTATTGACAGACACTATGTCAACTGGAATGGAGAGACACACCAAACTGTGCCCAGTTTTCAGGATAAACCATCATACAACAGCTCTCAAAGTTCACAGGGATTTCAGTTATCTTCTCCCTGCTTTAGTCCCTGTAATGAAGCAACCGGCCAAGCATACCACAGACAGGAACTTCAGTCACTCAATGCTGGGCTTATCAATTCTAGCGCTGTACAGGAATCACAACCATGCAGCACCAGTGTTCAGATTACACAACGCAACTTGGCATCAAATGTGTTCAATCACCGCCTTTCACCTTATACGCAGCCAATCCAAAACTCCAGGGCGAGTCCTACAGTTTCACCGCAGAATTCACAAGAGAATCAACTAGCTGAAACTTGCCTTACGAAACAGTACAGTGTACAGCAGACCCCTTTACCAAGCAATACTCAACCTACTTCGCCTAATGCTCAGAGAAAACAGCAAATTTTAAATCCACAAAAGTTTGTGTCACGGGATATAAACACAAAGCTGCAATCAGAGGTCAAATGCTCATTCACTGCGCATAATGAGCAGCACTCTAGTGCAAGTCCCCACTGTTTACACAGTAACAGAGCAAAGCAACAGCCCAATCCCAGCTTTCATGTTTCAAGCAGTCCTGTTAGAACCCAACAATCTTTCAACCGTTGTAATACTCCATCATTTGTACACACTTCTAGACAGTGCAATGCAAATGTGAAAATCTCCCAATCTTCACAACCCTCTGTACCATCAGTAATAAGAATAGCACCCAAAGTTAATAAAACGACGATACCAAACGAACAACCAGCATCGACATTAAATTCCTCTCTTCCAAGAACAAGCGCGAATAAATCTGGACTCCTAACGGTTGCTAAATTCGAAAAGTCAAAGGAGAGTGAAAAAACAAAAGAGAAACAGTCCAGTTTTCACTCACCTCTTTCACCTAGGAAGCCGCAATATAACTCTTTACATCAGCTGGCTAAAAAGATCGCAGAAACTCGTGAGAGATTTCAGATGGAAAATATCCCCTGGAAGAAGAAAATTCTTAAATCTCTTGAAGGAGTGTTGATGAAGAAGTTAAAGAAAATAGAGAAAGAAACAGGAGAAGAGGCTGATCTTGGCATGGCGGCGATCGGAGGAGATTCCGTGTCTGAGAATACAACATAAGCTAAGGGGACAACAATCAATAAATAAAGTCAGGCTAAAAGAAACTATGACGAACCTGAACAACAATCTACATCCTGAAATAATGAATGTATGAATCTCATACTGTAGGGTAAAGAAATAAATCTCAAGAAGATCATCGCAGTTTATTGTAATGTAATGTTGTGGATTAGAGGACGCGCCTACTTTAAATTATACATGACATGTTAATAGTAAGCACGCACGTTAGCATACAACACACAACTCAGATCAACTTATGCATTTGTGAAAAGAAAGCCTAAACAAATTCTGGCTTTCTTTTAGGAACTGCATAAGTTGAACTAAGTTTCTCTTCGAACTGCGTGTGATCATCTTCACATTTAAATCTTCTGCATTCTGTCAAGCAGTCGATAGAGGTGTCATCAAACATAAACTTTGACGATTTGACTTTAAATTAAAATTAATACTAAAACGATTTACATGCGAACATTTCACTTAATTGATTTAGGAATTTATAACGAACATTTGTTTGTGCTTGTAAATTGTTGAGGCATTTTTTTGATTTTCTGTAACTTTTCAAAATGTTTTCGCGCCAGTGTTTCTCGTGATTACAGTTCATAGTGCCCAAAGAGGTGGAAAAATAAGAAAGAGTGAGCTTTACTGCATTTTTAGGTTAAATTTGTGTTATAAAATTCGTTTTTTATATCCGCATTTTTTGTATGCTGTAAAAAGATTTAAGAGTGACCAATGTCTTTGTGAAGGCTTGCGTACTTGTCATTGTGTCAAGTTGTTTTTACTTCAACGTCACTCTCTTGTGGTCCCTACTCATAACTACACTGAAATAGTTTATGGCTCAAATTTGGATAAAAAATATAACCTTCCTTTTGCCATGTTTTACTTAAAGATTTTTCCTTGTAAATTTTTCATTGATCGCCTTTGATCACAAATTTGGGAATCTGCACTGATGATGATGACAAGATATCAGTCACCACTTCTGGTGTTTAATCCAGAATTTTTGCGACACGCTGTAAGAATGCTAGTGCATGATGTGCCGTTATAGGAATCAAGTACCTTGGGCTTTATTGTGTCCTTGAGTAACCATTTTGCCACAGGGCGAATCAGTGAACACGAACATGGCCCTGTTAGGAGTTTTAAACCATCCTTTGCATCCCGGCACCCCGGGGGTACTCCTGGGAATTCTTGGTAGGGTGTGCCACCCGGTTCTCCAAATCCTGACCCTACCAAAAAATGTACTTTTCCACACCTGTTTTCGGATCAGACCTCCAAAATCCATACCAGTTTTCAGACCTGGCCTTTAGGCACAAATTATGTCATCATTACTTAGATTAGAGCGCAGACAAAAAATTTCTTCCAATCCATTTCAAATTCGGATATTTCTCTTTCTTTCTTACTCATTTGGAATTGAAACGATAAATACGTTCATACACTCCGTAAGTTCCCTCGAAAACTATACCCAATTCCAGACCAAAATGGGCAAAGTGCATACCCGTTTTCAGACGAAAACGGCGCAGAAACCCTATCCGATAGGGCGGTATACATACCTATATAGCTTATCAGAGCTTATATAAGGGCGTACTCACCCCCTACCCCTGGCCCAACACTTACTGACGTAATAAAAAGTGTATTATGGCCAATGTGATAGCCTGCGTTGCAGACGTTATTTAACCCCGGTCGTTAGTTAACCCCCTCCCCCCCCCCCGTCTGCGAAGCCACGCCGATATCTTTGTTCTGGGCCCTCAACGGAATCAAAGAATTACCTGAAATATATTTCAAATTTCCTTTCAACCTGATTGGCAAATCGAAAATTGCTTTTCATGGCGCAGCACTCAAATCCTGGTACACTGGTGGGGCCCAGAACAAAGATTTCGGCGCTATAAGCGACCCGGAATTTAGAACAATGTTTTGAGACCACTGCGCATACGTAGTAACAATTACAAAGTTTAGCGTCCGCCCAAGGAAAATTCTGTTAAAGCTTCAGTTAAATGTGCAATTTGTAGCGTTTAAACAGTTTTGTGCTGGTACTTACAAGTATGCAGTAGTGTTGGTTTGCTTGTTTGTTTTTTTTTTGTAGAATAACCAAATCGTTAGATTTTTTTTTAAAATTTGGTAAGATCTTATTAATTTTCGGAGCATTGCCAGTAGAGGAAGTGATTGGGTTGTAATTCGAAAGATATTAGCTCACTATTTCAACCTTTAAGAAGGTTATTTTTAACTTGGTTTAAAATTTCTTTTGTATACAAATTTCAAGACTCAGAGGAAAATTTGACAAAAATCGAATATTTCTTTGGAATCGCTCAAACATCATCAGCGATGCATGTGAAATGCCAGGTTACGTAAGAGAAAGGTCGTTACGTACTCTCAGAGGAGAAGATTGTAAATGGTTGTGGGAAGGTCCAGTTCCTCGTCCCCTTTCAGAGGGGTTTTTTAAATCTTGTTGTAATTATATGCCCTGAAAATTGTTATGATACGCAGCATTGATATGAGCGTAAAAAGCGCACGTCAGAGTAGCTTCCTAGAAAAAAGCTTGAATACCAGTCACAGGGACGGATCTAGAAAATTGAGAAAGGGGTGGCCGGGACACTTGTCCATTTGCCAGCTATATAGATGCTTTTTATTTTTCTGAGAATTCTAAAAAACAGTACAAAATTTCAAAGGAAATGTGATGGCCGCGGCTCCCTCGGCCTACCCTAAATCGACCCTTGCGTTGACAGAAGGAGCTGTCTTATCTATCACTTACACTAACTGTATTAATTAGTGGTTTCTCGAAGTGAAAAAATGCTTTATAATTCATAATAAACGGGAAAAAGCTTTCTAGAAATGTCTCTGAGTAGTGAATATTCATACGTAATAAATACTGGTCAGCGGCCTAGCAAAAGCCATAGAACTTTGTGTGTCCTTTGCCCACAGACAATGTAAAGGTCTCGCTCGTCAGCTTTTTAAAACTATTTTTCAACTTGCAAGAATATCTCGAATTTTGTTTTTTTGATGCCATGATGTTATTATCGCTTAACTGAAGGACTTTTATGTCCATCATGATCATGTTTACGCTTGCCTGGTTTTCAGGTTCCCGTTAATCATGAAAGTAACGTCAATGTATGCGATCAAGAGAACAAATGCTACAAAGAGCAACAAAGCATCTAAAATTAGCTCAAAAGTTTAGTAACTCTAAGGTTTGGCGTAGCTGTCTTTGTTTCGGGAACCAAAGGTGATTGCTATCGAAGATTCGTTTCCAAGGTAAGCAAAGAAACAATAATATTCCTCATTTGTTATATACCCGCTCCAGGACTTCCAATTAATTTGATTAATAACTAACCGAAATTCATTCCAGTACTAGCATTATTCCTTTGAAAGAGCAAACCGTTTTTACTTTAAATTCGGTTAAGTGCAAGTTGGACGAAAAATTTCAAATTGCTTAATTTTTGGAGCCTTGATTTTCATAATTATCTTAACTAATAACCGCCTCCATGTTGATGGAAAATATTATAACATATTGTAAACCAACAATATCCTTTTCTTTTTTTTCTCATTACACTTCCTACCCACCGCATACTTAACAAGTTCTGTAATTTAATTAAAACAGTCTTTCAGTAAAAATACAATCAGAAGAAGGTTGCGAATCAGATTGAAAACTACAAGGATTGTAAAACTAACATCGAGATAAATCTCTGTCCTCTCATTAATGATTTAACATTACTTGTTTTGTTTTGAATATTAAGGATAAAACAAAACAAACTCAAAGCGCTTGTTTTGCTTTCTCTTGAAGAAAAGAACTCAGGACTCGGGTCTTTTCGTCACATATATTTCTTATTTGTTGACCCAACTAGCATGATTCTTTTTTAGTTTGAGTGACTTATGTTTGGGTTAAATATATGACATAGCATGGGTACCAAGTGTGTCAGCAGGTGGGCAAAAGATTGATTTGAAAATAACCACCTGCGCACGACTAATTGTTTAGGACAGAAACGCCATGGTTCACCGAAAAGCTTTTAACTAAAAGTCGCCGTTGATGACAGAATAGCGCTTATTTACCAAAATGGATTGCCTGGCAGTGTTCTTAGTAAATCAGCTAATTAAGGATTGTATAGTTATAACGGGGTTCTTAAAGGGGCTAGGTCACGCTATTTACTATTCGGCTTTTTAAAAAGCTAAAAAAAATTTGTATCTATTGAATTCCAAAATAATGGTCCAGTTTTGTCATTAAAGACTATATCTGGGCATTGAAACTGTTTCCTATCATCTGTTGCAACCGATGGCGAGGATGGTCACGGATTGAAACATTAAAAAGTTTGGCCAACTTTTTCAAGTTTTATTGCTATCCCTGCAAAGTCGACCAAAAATTATTATGGTTTCTGCTTCCTGCTGGAATTTGTTTTATATCTTCTTCATAACGCTACAGAGGCATCTTTTGTATTTGTAAAGGCGCTAAGTAATGACTTTAACACAGAATTGACCTAAAACAGCAATAGTCAATCGTCCCCCCCTCCAACCCATGTGAGGGAATCCGTATTCCGGAATCCGGGAAATTTTTTCTTGCAGAATCCGCAACCCTGGGCTTTGCAATCCGGAATACAGCTGCTGGAATTCGGAATCCCGCTAACGATAGAATCGCCATATTCCACTGACGAAAAGTAGAATCTGGAATCCACGACGTGGAATCCATGGTCCAAGATTGTCTTTCCCGTTCCATTACGTGAGGCGAAAATCAAGCTGCCCTCTTAACAGTCTTAAGCCATATTAAAAGTCAATTACCAAAATCCTCTGAAATTTCAATACTTACTCAACCCTCTAATGTTAAGGATAAAAAAAAGCTTGTTAAAATATATATGTATATATTTCAGGTGATGACCATGAAACAGATTATAATACTTCTTACAAGGAATGGCCGTCAAGTGGTTGAAGACTTGACGAATGGAACAACCAGTACTTTGTAGTGATTCTTCTGACTCGGATGATATAAGCTTTGATAACTACGACGTGAACAGGTAAAGACTACTAACAAAGATGAGGGTGTCAATGGGATGGTGGTGGCTTTGGCTGTTGACAGTTGACGGTTAAATTTTAGAGTTTTTGATAGCATATGCCAGGCTCTCAGATAGTATATTGGGGACGAGCAAAGCGAAAATAAGACGCGCGCGACTTGGCAAAGGGGCGCTTCACAACCATCTCGGAGCCTGGAACAGGCTAAGTTTTTAACGGTTGACGGTTATTATGTGGAAAATTAGTCCAAAACTTGACGTAAAAATTGACTTCTGTATGAATTAATATTAACTGATGTGTTTTGTAGGTTGCCTTAGCCTTTCATTTACAAAATTCGAAATATTTTCGGAGATAAGAAAGGTTAATTTAATGTCTAGAAAGTGTGCTTTTGAGTACATGGGAACTGGTTTTTCCAGTTTAGAAATTCTTTAGGAGCCAGAATTTCGTGAAGATCAGCTGAAATAGTGAGGTTTGAAATACTTTGAAACTTTTTGACGGTTAATGTTAACCTGCATTTTTGACGGAATTAACCGTAAAAAATAACCTTTTTCGATGGTTGACGGTTGACGATAGACCCCATGAGGTTTCAAACGGTTCAAACGGTTAGCTCGCCTATCCTCTCTAGCCTCCCACGCAGACGTTCTTAGGGGTCCGTCACGTGTTCCTGCGTGGGATGCTACTATCGTCTCTTGCTTAGGAAACTCCCCTCTGTTTTTGTGTCTTATACCTAAAGTCTGCTATTAAATTACAAAGTGGCAATAAAATGAAAATTGCAAATTTCAGTGTCATTTATTAATCGAAGTCAAACGTTTCGACAAATAAAGTGAACACAAAGTGTGGTTTATAGCTCTGGAAACGCTCAACAATGCCAAGAGCGCGCGGGACAGATTGGAGCCGTTTTATACGAAGAAGAATCAGACGCGTCTTACACAAGACGCGTCCTAAATACGACGGAAACTGTGCCATTCATTCATTTATTTACAAACTTTGCCAAGAGGCTTGACTTACTCACAGAGCAAGCTCCACCACGAGGTCCATTCATACCAGCATGTCTTAATTACCTAAGACGAAAACAGCCCGTATAAATGGTCAACCTCCTGTTCGCGTCTTATTTCTGTTCCAGGGCCTAGTTATTCAAAGGCCGATTAGCGCTGACTCAGGGTTAAATTTTAACCCAGGTTTCTTTTTCTTTTGTTCAAAAGGATTTTTCCGGATTATTTTCTCTATTCTTTTTAGGCCATCCAATCATCAAACTGTAGACAAAAAGAATAAAACTGATTTTGCTTTTTAAGCTTTGAAATCTGAATTCAAATTTCGCACTAACCCTGGGTTATCTTAACCCTTCTCTCGCCTCGAAAAACGAAAACACACCAAAAACCCTCCTGCTACGCAGGCTAATACTACAGAGTGCACCTTGTCAATACAATCCCTGGATTGGATACCTTCGCCTAATTATGATGTTGTCACGAAGCTAAAAATGGCTATGCATGGGCACCCGTATGTTTTCATAAAAATCTGCCAACGTGAAATGGTGAATTTACATTAAGGGTTTGAAAAAATGTGTCCAGCTAGGCCGAAAAGGGTTTAACTATTAAGAATGTTTTACTCTCTCAGGAGGAGGATAAGCGTCGATGTCTTATACTCCTCAGGTTGACAATAACAGGTATCACATTTAGTTCCATAAGATAAGACCTGTCATTTATAGAAGCTGTGATTTATCGTTTTTGCACCAGACCTGGGTGAATTTAAACGCGAAATTTCCTCGTTCACTTTAAGGTTAGCGAGTTTAAACACGGAGACCGATGATACAAGCGATGGAAGCGACACAGAGTACAGAGCTACCAGGCTGGAGACCAATAACGACAAGTAAGAGCCACTTGACTTCCTAATCTTGAAGCTACTAAATATTTAATCACGTATAAATAAGTCTAGGGAGTAAAAACTGCAACCGCTCGAGGCGGCACTTCAGGCAATTGGTTTGGATAGATAGGCTGTTCGACTAACTGATTAATTCTGCATGTCATTCGTTAAATTGTTAAGGCAGTCCACGTATATATATCAACCCATGTGTCAAACCAAATCATGAACGTGCTCGTAGCCATGTAGTATTTCGGCAGCCGAGGCATTTGCCTCTCTTCAAAATGCGAAGTTTCTTGATCTTTAGTATGTAATACATCGTTTTATATATATCGTTTTTCGCTGATGTTACTATAGTAACTGATTTATTTTCCCTGCAAATATCGATCCCTCTGAGTACTGGACCTCTTCTCTACCCCAGTCATGCACTTGTGGTAGGTCCAGAACAAAGATCGTTGGAGGTGATTGGAAGAATTTTAAAATTTAATATCAAAGGGCACTCTTATTATTTTACCCTAAAAACGTCGGTGTTTTTTTTCTATATTTCTTGTCACGTTAATGGCGAGCTTAAACTTTAGCGATGGCATAAATTAAATTGTTTTCATTGGTCGTTTTTTTTAAGAACGAACCCGCGAACTAAGGACGCGAGCTACAGCCAGATTTCCCCAAGAGGGGACTGTTCATAGAAGTATTAAAATTCCATCTTCCGTCTGTCTTATAGAGTCAAAAGGGAGCTTAAGCAAAGTGGTTTTTGAGCGACGCATGTCAACCGGAAGTGAGGCGTTAATCCCCTTGAAACATTCCTTGAATCTACCAAATTTGAGTTGCTTAGTGTCTTTACTCATTTGGGGCGAAACTACTGCTTAAGAATGAAAATGTTTGCTTCCGGTTAACGTGCGTCGCTGAAAAACGTCTTTGCTTAATTGAAAAACGGGAGTGACTAACAGTCTAGGTATCCGTCCTTTTTCCGCACGGTATAGAGGCATCCTCTAAGAGGCAGTTGACTGTTCTAGATAAATAGATTAACATGGTAGTACGGCCATTTACATCCCACTCAGCAACTTAATTCGGGCTGCAGAAGGGCTAGCGCTTGGGAAGACAGTTTTCGAATCTTTTTACGATCATCATGGTAAATTGATTTTATTAATCTGGCTGTCACCAGGAGCCCATCAAATTTGATGGGCTCCTGGTGACACGTAATGATACTTTAGACTGTATTAACCTGCTTAAAATTGATCTTACAGGGTCTCTCCATGCGAACTACGACAAACAAAGAATAGAACACCCTCTAGAAACGAGGAAGGAGTCAAAAATTTTACCCCTCCTACAACTAGTGAAACCAATGAAAAGCACAGCACCGAGGTACCCTCAAGCGCAACCGTATCTAATTCTCCTTTGGAGGACCATTCCCCAGAGGACGACAACGAATTATTTTCTGCCGACTACGTCGAAAAGCTGGTGGCTTCGTTTTGGAGCAAAGTCGATAAGAAGATTGAGACAGTTGTTTCACAATACCACACGAGTCCGCAGGCCGGTCAGCAGTATATTTCTCAAGAAAATGCGCAGGCTGATACGAACGAAGCAAAGGAAGAACCAAAAGGTAACAATTAAGCTTGAATGCTATATTGTATTTATTAGTAGACTGTTATAAACCTGACTTACTTGTTTATTACTTTTCATTTTTAAAAGTAAACACTATTATAATTCATTAATTTCTTAAATTCTTTTACACCAACACTAACTTCTTTTAAAAATTATTAAACTGAGAGTGAATTGGTAACACTACTGGCGACTGTTTGCATTAAGTAGCTCTTTTCTTAGTGGGACTGAGATTCAGCCTGACTTATGATCTCAGTTCGTGTTGGAGAATACAAGACAGAAGTCACTCAAAAAAACAATTATCTTAAATGTTCATATTTGCTCTCTTTCAGAAAAGAAGTGTCCCCTTTCCAAATCCCCTGGTGGGATTTGCGTCTTTGTACTTTTTATATTTCAGGTGAGGATTGTAAGCTAACTGTAGCAAATGTCACTGTCGTGTTGTGAATTTATGCGAATACAATTAAGCATCAATCATATTACTACAGAAGTATGTACTATAATTACATAGACAACTTTTACCTTTTCTAAGCGTGGTGAAGGAACTCACAAAATTTTCGAATTCTTCGCTCCACACTTATCATTCCTTTTCTAACAGTTCTAAGAATATTCAACTGGAAAATATTGCATTTTAATGATAAGTTATTATATATTAAACGCTTTCTCTTCTTTATAGACATTAAATAAGATTTGGACCCTTTGCAAAGAGAACTTGAAGAGCAAAGGAAAGGTAAGTACGGTTACCTGTTAACAATCCACCAGGTAAATGTCACAATAAGAGCTGACAGTTCACAGTCTTTCTATTTCCTTGCTCCAAACGGAAGAGAATACAAAAATCAGCGAGAAAAGCGAACGCGAGAAGCAAAGATGGAGGTCGGGGATGGCAGGCGAGGAAAAAGAACAAGCGGAAATGCTATTTTCCAAAGATGCGTAAAGTCTCTGTAATTCTCTTGCCGCTTTCTGCCCCTTCTCGGCTCACTTGCGCACCGCGCACCGCTTAGCCTGCGTATCTGGCGGTTTTTTGTTGTGTTTTTTCTTTTGTGGTTCGGAAAGTAAGAGTTACATCTGCGCAAAAGCTAAACCGAGGTAGAAACAGAAAACGACATCGGAGAGAGGGCGTGCGGGAGAAGGCAGTGAGAAAAACCGCTTGCAATTTTTCTCACTGCTTTCTCTCCTCGTCCCCTCTCCCATCGTTTTCTATTTCGTCCTCGGTTCAAGTTTCGTGCGGCTGAATCTCTTACTTTACGTACCACCAAACAAAAAAACACACCAAAAAGCCCACCAACCGCGCGGGCTACGCATCGTGTTGGCAAATGCGCCTAGTTCGCGTGCCGATCAAACAGCGTTTTCAGATCCCGCTGCTGTGGTGGCCACTATACGAAACAGAGAATCAAGTGACCGATACATGATTAAAAAATGCGAGACATAGTATTTTGTTTTGTTAGTTACTTTGAGCAGGAGCCCGTAACCAGGGTTACAGGTTATGGGTAAGGCTTTGAAGCAGCAGAATATAAGAGAAAGAAATTAACTGCAAACTGTGGACGAAGATCCTGATGGTTGTCAACGTTGGATCTCTAGAAACTAACACGAGAAGTCTCAAAGGCTACTGCAAAGCTGATCATAATAACGTGTATCGCTTTTTAATAACAATATTTCGGCTGGCCATACCAGCCTTCTTCAGGTTTACAGATGATGTTACCGAATTTATGATTATAGGAATTACAACATTATATAGATGGCGAATATCGCACTAAAAACTGTTTAAAAGGGAGAGGCGGAAAGGAAGCACAATATAAAAAAGGAAAGAAAAACTAATAAGGATATAGATTCCAATGATTCGCACGGCGGTTTAGGCCATTAAGTTCAAGAGTCATGGCCCTATCTATGAAATGTGACTCCCTTGCCTAACGGACTGAGTCACGTGAAGAATATTAGAGAAACCGGTTTTCCAACCAAATCGTGAAAGAGCCTCCTCCTCAATTTAACCTACCTTATTATTCGATGCAAATTTTTCTTCCTTTTCAGTGGCCGAGAGTTCACCACGCGACCTGTAAATAATTGCCGACAAATAATGGTCTGCTCATGCGCAATGTCGTCCAACTGTGTTTGGCCACATAAATGAGCAAAATGGGAAGGGAGCCATTTGATCTCTGTCTGGCGCTCTTGCCCTTCCCGAAGATATTCATTAAGAAAAAATGAATCGGTAACCGAATGATGAAACAATTAGTGAACTCGGTTATGGCAAAATATCGTGATTTGTCAGCGTTTCGCAGATCAATTATTTGCCTCAGCCGCTGGCCAGTAACCTGACAAATCACAATATACTGCTCAACTTCATCCAATAATTGTCAATAAATTATTTAGAGCTAACTCTAAACCAACATGACAGGAATGGTTTAAGGATGGAATGTGGAGGAACAATCTGAGAGCAATCTTCACCCATCGACATGCTAATTTCACTGTTGTCATGGTGACACTGATGGACTGTTTCCTGGTGACTGCCAATATCTTTGCAGACTTTAATATTATTGACGGTAAGATATTTGGTTCACGTAAAATAGCTCTAAGATCTTGAAATGTTGAAACGAAATCGAAGTGATTTTTCTCCTTTCTCAAATCTTCTTCGTAAATCCTTGTAATTCTTAGCCTGATCTGTGAAGCGCGACTCGTACTGACTAAGCGTCGTGGCTCTCCGGCTTTGGCATGTTTGTTTTACGACACACCTACTTCATCCTCGAAACACAAGAACATTTAGAAGTAACTTACGACTTACAAAACACTTTCTTGCAGATAATGGAATTGAGTTTATATTTAGAAGCTTTCTTTATATCAACTTGGCGGTAATGTTCCTGTTTCTTTTTGAGGTAAGCTAAATCTGAATAAATCAAACACTGAATTAAAGGAAAACTATGACCGAGAAAGAACAAACCATGATACGATATCTATCATTAACTGGATACTACCAAGAATATCACATATCAGATTCAAACAACCTTGCACTTAACAAGTAACAGCTATTATTGATTATCATTGATTACAATCATTTTCCAGCATCAAGGGCTGAATTCAATCAACTTCTTTTCTAGGCCTCTCTCTTCGCTTTCTCGAGGCCAAGGCTAAGGTTGAACTTCAGTAACACATCTCAGATAATCCATTTTATTTATATTTTTGTCCATTTTCAAAGATAAAATTTAAATGGGTTGCGTTCTTCTAAAAGAAGAGCGGTAAAAAATATGACCAATTTCAGGACTGAAGTATATGCATGCACACAGCCATATCACCAGGGTAGTGGCAGCCATGGAAAGCTGTTTCGCTTAATTAAAGGGGTGCTTTTGTACTCGCCTTAGTGGTAAATGGCAGGGTCGATAATCGCAGCTGAGACTTCTCGCTTGGGGCTGTGCCATGTTGATGAGTCCAGTGAAGACGAAACAGCTGTTCATGGCTGCCACTGCCCTGGTGATATGGCTGTGCGCATGTGTAAGGTACTGGCCATACCGCAAAAAATCGCGAAGTTGGTAGTGTGTGCCTCAGTGCTGAAATTAATAACAAAATAATCCGAATAAAAGCACATTATAACATAGCGCGCGTGCTCGCCCTATTTAAGTCCTATTGAACCGCTATGAACAAAATCTTTATTTACGCACGCCCGTGCGTAAATAAGATGACGTGAGCATTTTTTTTTACCTGGCTGCAAAGTTGTCGACTTTTAAGCTGCAGTGCACTTTTCCTTCTCTTTAAAATACGGAAGAAACCAGCAAAGAACTGCCCAATTTTTCTATCGGCATTGACCTTTTAGGTCCTGATCCAACAAGCAGCAAAAATTTTTAAAAAAATCGCAAGTCGCGCGTTTCGCAAATTTGTCGAAGACCAGCTGCAGCAAATTTTGGCCGAAAGACATTCACTGGGAACAGAACAGACACCAACTGGTCATCAACAACATTTAAAAGCAAAATTTCCGTTTTTATTGTTGTTTTTAAATTTGTTATGTACTTTGTTATCTCCGGACAATCCGACTGAAGCAGGAAAATTTCTCTCGCAATAACAACACAAATTACGCAAGAAGACATAAATTTTCTACTCACAAAAACAACTGCTGCCAGGTCTTCTCAAGAAGCCGTAATGACCAGCCAATGTTCGTAAATGAATATAAGTTTAAAGAAGGATGACAGTCGTCTTCGCTAAAAACATGTTTTCTGGATTTCGCCGAGCAAAACGTAAACATCTTTTCAGCAAATCCAAACCATACTCCACGACTTCTTACGAACATGTTAGTATTTTAACTTTAGGTGAACTTTAAGACTCTTTTACCTTCGTTTCTGCTTAGTTTCCATTGATCGTTAACGAATAAAGAAGCAAATTTTCTTTCTCCCTTTTACAGAAAGAATATTTTCATTCAAACTAGACGATTGTGGCGTGTTTGTAATCAGCCAATAGAACTGTTTGTTATTTTGTAGCGTGTTACGAGAATTTTGCAGTTAATCAAAAAGCAAGCATTTTTGTCAGCTATGTTATAAAAGAATTTGCTCATGCTTATAGCTGTGCGTATATCGAGTTATGGATGCACTTGGGAAGTTTGGAGAGCACTCAAGAAGCTAGAGTTGCACGAGGCTATCGCCTCGTGCAACTCTTACGCATCTTTCGTGCTCTCCAAACTTCCCGCGTGCATCCATAACTCGATATACGCACGCTAAGCATGAACAAATTCTTAATTTTTATTGTGTGATGAAATATGTGATCCGATGCTTAGTTCAGGTGGCTCGTTTTGGTGCCTAAATGTTATTAACGCTATCATTAATATAGTTCATGAATAAAAGCTTATACAGAATGGTTTTAAATTTTTCATCAGTGTTTCATAAGAATGATTGTTTTTCGGGGAGACTTATTTCAAGACAAGATGGAGGTAATGAATGTTATATTGAGGATAACTTCATCAAGAGGGACTGTTATGTCGTCCTACTTCAAAAGCTGTCCTGGTTGTGATACTAGGGACCTTAAGATCCGACGACGGCGACGGCAACGGGAACGCCACAAGTTTAATTAGCAAAACAACAATTTTGCACGTGCATCACGCTTTTTTGTGCATTTCTTTGCCGTCACTGCACGACTACGACGTGAAAATGCCTAATTTCACGATGCACAGAGGAAGTACACAATCGACGACGAAATTTCCTCTCTCTTTCTGAACTTGAATATGGTTCTTAGGAATTCAACTTTAGGAGGATTCGCCTACATTTGGCAAAGTTAGTGACTTGGAGTAATCGCGATCAAGATTGAAAGAACGCGAATTCACTTTTTCAGCGACGATTTCTCCGCCGTCGCCGTCCTCGAAACTTAAGGTCCCTAGTTACTTTTGTCGTAGCTACAACAACATTATAGGAAAAATTAAGTACAGTCAAACCTCTTTAATGCGGACACCAAAGGGACAGAAGCAAATGTCCGCTTTACAGAGGTGTCCGTATTATAGAGGTAGGGAATGTATGATACTTGGCATTTCTAGGACCAGACGAACTGTCCGTAATAGGGAGGTGTCCGTATTATAGAGGTGTCCGTAAGGAGAGGTTAGACTGTACTCAGTAAAGGGCAATACGGTCACACAGCTCATTAGCATACATTGGAGTTAAGGAAGTCAATCTAATCAAGTTCGGTCTAACGATTATATCTCAGGTAATCTTCGTACAATGTGCTCTCACCGACAAAAATTTAAATACAAACAGTGACAATGTTTATTCGAAATGAGGTGTTAGGGGCGCTTTCCATTTGTCAGAACTGACTAGCCAGACCATTTCCCGTCGTAATGAGAATCTCACTTTTACTCAAAACTATCCAGCCAGATCAATCAAAGCTTAAATAGTATGTACGAAGGTTTTCATCAAGAACTCTTGGAAAAAGCCTATTTCAATTGTCAAAATGACTGGTCCGGCCGTGAATCCTTTGCCATACAGTGTTTGATAACGTTCTTATATCAGTAACAGATGGTCCTTATCTTGTGATCTAGACCAGATCATTACGTTCGCATACTGAACACAGGAATTTAGGCTATGGAATCAAATGTGATGATTCATGTGACGAAGTAATAGCACTCTTCAAATCATATCAAATCATAAATATGCTGCTAACTGAGCACATATAATCATGTCACGATGATAGGCATGATGCAATGTGTACGCATGGAATCATCTCTGGAATCATGATTTTATGATTTTATGTGTACACATAACATCGTCTCTGGAATCATAACCTGATTTTATGCGTACACATAACGTTATCTTTGGAATTATATCCTGATTTTATGCGTACACATAACATTATCTCTGGAATCATAACCTGATTTTATGTGTACACAAAACATCATTTCTGAAATCATAACCCGATTTTATGCGCGCACATAACGAAATCATTTCTGGAATCATAACTTGATTTTATGTGTATACATAACATCATCAATGGAATCATAACCTGATTTCATATGTACACACAACATCAACTCTGGAATCATAAACATATTTTATACGTAAACATAACATCATCTCTGGAATCATAACTTGATTTTAGGTGTACACATAACATCATCTCTGGAATCATATGTTGATTTTATGTACATACATAACATCATCTCTGATTAAGATACCAATGGAATCATATTATTATGTTAGGGTTACTTGTCAATTCGTTATGATGTATACAGGACTATGACATCATCACGTGAATCATCACTTATGATTCCATAGCCTGAATTCCTGTATTGAACTGAATGGCCGTTTTCACAATAGAGACGGATTATCCGTTTGAGAACGGATAATCCATCTTCAATGAAATCCGTCAAAATTGACGGTAAAACAGATGAATGAAATCAGGCGGATTTTCCATCCAAATTAAGACCGTTTCATTTTCAAAGACGTATTATCTGTCTGACGCGAATTATCCAACGGATAATCAGCCTCTCGTGTGAATACGGCCAATGAGTTCTTTTGAGTAAGGGGCGTGCTGCCAGGTGGAAATAGTAGCACGAAAAACGTTTTTGTAAAGCAAGTGGATAGAAATTGTGTCCTATTCTATGGATGTCGACGGTGCTTTATAGGCTTTAAAATAACATTGATTTCCTTTCACTTAGGGATTCGATGTCCTTCTTATGATTTTCTACTTTCTGGTGGAAGTATTTTCAAGCAATGGTTTCAGGTGTGAAAACAGTTACTGAGATTAACCGATTATGAGTTAAATGTTATAGTAGATTATGAAGGATTAACTAAATTTAAAGGAATCTTCTGGGCCTGTTAAGAAGCTCCTTGAAGCAGTGGAGATCGAGGAAAGGTCGTCTGTGAAGAGGGATGGTCCCTGTTGTCGCGGATAACAAGAGCTTCACTCGCGCATCGTGCGTTTAATCTGTTGTTTTGCAGGTTTTTGCACATTTAACTTAACTGTGATGAATTGCAAATGGCAAAAAGTTGGGGCCATTAAAGGAAACGAGACAGAAAGGCGAGAAAGTTTTCTTCCCCACCCCTCACCCCCATATCCCCCTGCCTAGTTTCAGCTGAAAGCCCACCTCTTTGATTACGCGCGCTTCTTTCTCTTTCCCAATCATACTGGCGGCGACACACGGGTAATACTGACTACCAGTCGGAGACCCATGGGCGGGGTCTGGGGGGGGGGGGGAGGGGTGAGGGAAAGTCTAAATTGGGAGGGAAAATCCGGCCCTGAGCGTCTTAACTACCAGCTAAATCCATGCATCTAAACCATCCCGAGGAAAAGAAATTAAAGCTTACAGAGTTTGGGATAAAGTTGTAGTCACCCATTTCTTATATTCTTAAGACTTTAGAGGTTCAAAAATGAAAACATGAAAGAGTTCCCCACGCTCTTGTCTGGAAAAACCACGCATGCATATAGAGATTAATTAGGTACATAAAATGAAAAACTTGTTCTGTGGTTCTTGTCTTTCAGTGACGTTGGTAAACCATATCCGAAGTACATACACATGATTGTTATCCTGCGTTGTTGGCGTATAATAGCTATATTAGAACGTGAGTTGAATAATTATCGACATCACGAGGACATTTTGGGGATTTTTCAATTATTCGATAAACACAATATAGTTATTTACTTTCAACTCTCGTGTGTTTTTGTAGAGCTGCGAGAAGAGAAAGAAGCAGAACTCGTCCACGCCATGGAAAGCCAGACCACAAGATAACGATGACTATTGATATTAGATTTTTTAGGACAATTTTTAATCATGAAAATCTCTCAAGTCCCTTTGCAAGAAAGTCATGTAAATGGAAACAAAACATGTGGTCGACGCATTATATTATGATGATGGATGTATACATAGTTAGAGTACGAAGGAGTTGGGAGTTGTAACATAAGGTGAACGAAACAATATTCAGTATTTTGCTGTTATCTAAAATGTTATCGTAATTGGTTCGTTGACGATTGGGGTTATCAAGTCCGTTGCTAATGGATGGGGATTTGGTTGCTGAAATTGATATCGTCAGAGAATTTTATCAGCTTCATAAATACATGCGATGAAGTGCCTCCCAAGTTGGCCATATCTTCCTAAATATACTTTGGAATCATATGGTCAATCTGCGATGAATCGAAATGAATCGTCGAGCGCTAAAATTCCTTGGAGCGTTGATTAGGTTATTGGGTTTCTATGAGACAGTCAACTGAAGCTCCTTCGCCGCGCCCCACCCAATTTTTGTTGAAATAAATTACTCTGTAGAGCTGAGTCAAAATGCCTGATATCAGGCGAGCTGAAGAGATTAAAGAGGCACAGCGGCAGCAGACTTAAACAGTATGGTTTATTTCAGCAAGGAGAAAGAGGCAGCAAAAGTTAGCAGTAGATAGCATTTTAAAATGGGTTAGATTTTTCATAAACAGCACTTTTGTACCTTGAAGTCCTGAAGTCAGGACACCACAACAGGAACTAAAAGGAACTATCGACTGACTCCGGAGGCTATGATCGTTAATTATCGATGCTGCACGCTGCAATGTTAACAAGAATAGAGCAAAAAATATTCTTGACCATGTTGAAGCTGTTTCAAAATGAAACTGTTCTAATGGCGATGAGAATTAAGATGCAAGATGCGTCATGTCGATAGTAACTCATTTATCTATTTTTAACGGAAGTTTACATTATCTAAGCCTCATACAAATAAAAATTATCATTACATTTGCTAAAGGCTTTCTTGAAAGCCAATGATAAATGTTTAGCCAAACAGGTGTTTAAAAAAATGGTCAGTTCAGCGAATGACCGATCGAAGCGTATTCAAAGCTATTTGCAATTCGCAAAAAAATTTGTATAACTTTGTTACAATTAATAAGCATCTCAGAAAAACATTTTAATTATTAAAAGAATATATTTGTCACTTATGTAGTTGAATTTTCTGTCAGTCTACTTTAGTATCAATTTAATCCATAGAGAGTAGAGAACGGGGAAGAAATAGAAAGATAAAGCATAGCATCCCCCTCTAGCATGAGTTTGAGACAAAAGCGAGAGCTCTACCGCGGTCACAAACATCTAAAAGCGCTTTTTTGTTGTGTTTAGTGGAATTTTATTCACCATTGATCGATAAACATGGATAAGGACGAGTAAAAGAATATCAAATTAATTTAACCACCTTTGCATTGTCTCCAGTTAATGAACTTCTTTTCGTTGAAGCACTTTGGCCTCAAGAGGAAGACCCTTAAAGTGGTTTGTTCAAATTTCACCTTTCAAGGGTAATCAATCAATTTTCACCTTCAGTTTGTAGCTGCGATTGTATTTTTTTTTTTCATAAATAGACAAGCTGAGACAGTAGGTATGAGATTAGATTAGTTATTTGCTTGGCCTGCTTTAGGCCATAAGAGATGAACTGTGATAAGTTTATTTTCCTGTCAGTAAACAGGAACTTGCTAGATATACCTGTCTGCATGCATTGTTTTAATGAAGAAGTCCCAAACAAGCTTTTACCTGCAGTAGAATGAGAACCCAGACTCGAAGCACGCCGCGATGTTTGTTAGGGTTAAGCTTAGTTCAGTATCTTGTACTCAATGTTTCGTGGATAACACTACTCGGTATTTCGTTATTTTTGTCAAACACGTTGATTGTCAGAATCTTTCTCTTCGTATTCCTTTTCTTTGTTCGGCTTTAAAAATCTTATTGTTGAATGCACCTGTTTATAACGCGGTTATTTTGTTTATATTTTGGATCCAGACGTTTTCCTTGCTACTGTTGTTGTTTGACCTTGTTTATACACTGACTGGTTTAAAATTTCTCCACGCGACTTTCGGAGTCAAATAATGCAATTCAATAAGGCCTGTATATGTTTTTTCCAAAATAGGAAAGCCTTGCGCAAAGAAAACGTAAACTTTTTTGATCTGAGAAAGTTGTTGAAAACATTTCATCCACGTGGTATCCACATGACTAGAAAGTTATCACACCGATTTGTATTAAATCAGTTAAATGATGTCTTCAATAATAATAACGAGGCTATTGTTATATTCCCCACATTCAGACAATCATAAGAGAAGCATGCAAAATTAAGATGGATTGAAAACAGGAACACAAATACGTATTGTAGTCAACTTCAAGGTGCATTAAAAACAGGAACACAAATAAGCATTATTTAGGTCAGCTCAACAGATCAGAGCTGTTTCAATTGTTTCAACTGTTTATTAAGCCTCTTCTTAAACTGAAGATAAGATGCGATCCAGAAAAAATTAAGAAGGAAGAAGACTTCAAATGCAGTTCCATTCCAGCTATCTAAAGTGCTATGGAAAATTTACGTTTTGTAAATGTTTTTGTTACGCTGTTGGTTATCACTAAAGTAAGTTTTTCGTCTTATACTGAATTTATCTCTCAATTTTAGACGTACTCCTTTAAAGGAATAGAACATTTATTTGTGAAATGATAAGATATAAAATTGACTTTTCTAGTTAACTTAATTTAGTAATTTTCAGTTGGTATTTAGAGAATAAATAAGGACCATTTCGTGTTAGAAGATCTAAGAAATTTAATTTAAAGAAATAGAACATTTGTGAAGTGATGAGGTATAAAATTGACTTATCTAGTTAACTTAATTTAGTAATTTTCTAGTGATATTTAGAGAATAAATAAGGACCACTTCTTTTTAGAAGATCTAAGAATGATGATTGGGTGAAGCAGCAGAATATAATTGAACCTTCCACCGTGGATGACTCAGCGACTTCCTACTTCCTATAAATTCTGAATTAAGTCGGGCAGGCATATCAACAACAACAACTTTTTTTGGTATTCATGTCAAGTGACAAACAGTGAGAATTAAGTCTTAATTTTTTTAGCTGCTTGATTTTCCAAGCAGACTTGTCTGTCGAAATCATGCACATCTCCACTTGTCTCAGATAGTTTATTTTGTTCTAAAGTCGGCCATGAATTTTCTAGTCTTTTTCTCTGTGACAACAAATTGCTTCAGCTGATTTTAATAGCTTTTTATTTACTTGACAAACTATAATGCTTGCTACACAGTAATTTTTAGGGTTTATATTGTTGCCGGTTCCGGGGGCGGGTTCCCTCAGGACGTTTCAGTGGATTTTGACTTCTTAAAATCCCCTTTCCAGGGTTTCCGAGTCATTCAGACAGGATTTCAACTTGGAAAGTGTTTTTTATTATTAAAAATATATTTAGTATGAAAAATGTGACCGATTTCTGTAAAACGGTGGAAGCCGGTGTGGATCCGCGCCTGATAACTCCAGTAATAAGGTAAAAATTTTACGTACAGGATAACCCCTTTTTGGGGGTTTCTTTAACTCTTCAATATTAACTCCAAATCTGGGGTGATTTCTACTCCTGCAAAAGAATTCTTTAAACTCCTTTTTGGAGTTAAAACAACTCCCAAAAAAATGACTCCAGTGTAAGTAAATTAACCCCACTTAAGAATTACTGTCTACCAACGCTTTTCTGTAACTATTTTACTTGGCGTATACGACAGTTTGGTCCTTGAGAAATTGAAAATACGACTACAAAAGAATTTTGATTTCAGTTATTAATCAATTTGACGGCGTGTAATACCATAATTTTCCAGAGATTTCCCCTCATCCTAAAAAGAATGTCCTGACATGCGACGCACCGAACGTATAAACATAGCATAAAACACATTCTCATTCATGACAAGTATTCTAAAATTTTCAGACGTCTTGGAAGAAATCTGTCCAACGGAAAACTGGTCAAAACATCGTGCTTTCACGAATTCAGTCTAAAAACATGTGAGGAAATCATCCAAAAATTACTTAACTGGTTGTAGTTTATTATCTTGTGTTAAGCATGATTTTTAATGAAAATTTGCAGGGATCAGGCGCTGAGTGGCCAAAATTAAATCTTCAACTCTTTGTAGATGACCGAGAGCCTCTTTTTCAAGGGTAATGTTATTTAAGTCAGTATTTTTTTTAACCGTTGAGCTGTGTTACACATGGTATACAGCTCTTCTGTGATGACTGAAAGCTTTCATGGTTATCAGGCAGCTTCTTTGACTTTTAGTGACAAGTAGTTTAGTGTTAAAGCGGGACGAAGAGAAATTTGGACGTCCAAGTTGTTTGATGTGTCGTGTGACGTAAATTCCCGAAAAACAAAATGCATGTTACTGATTGACGACTTGAACGTCTTAAAAACGGGGTGTGAAAACGGCCATTATATATTTTACCTGTTTGGTAGTTCCTAGTTTTCATTGTAATTATCTTATGCATGTTGTATCTAAAGGTTTTGAGTGAAATGGATAGCCACTGTTTTAACCAAATTATTTTGTCCTTTCAATAATAACAGTAAGACAAAGTTGCTATATAAAATCAATTTCGTTCAAAATTTGACTAATTGTCTGGTAAAGCTTTGCACTTACAAGAGAAGTATATATAAAAACGTGACGTATTAAAGTTTAGCAACTTTTTAAATGTCTTCAATTTTTTCTGTAGAAACATAACTAGACTCCGTATAACTTTGCATCATGACACGAATTCTTCGGTAGCCACAAAGGTGTCATTGCATATCGAAGTTTCATTTGAGGGAAATGTTAGCGACTGCACTATTTCACCAGGCTCCGTGAATCCAGATCAAATCCTGCAAAATGAAATCAAGGCAAGTCGTAATGTTGCTATCATTTGACCCAAACGTCATCATCGTGATTGTCACCATCATCATAAGCTTCAACTCCTACGCCATCATCATCATCATCGTCGTCGTTGTCGTTGTCGTTGTCGTTTCCCCTTGTTCTCCTTCTCCTCTTTATCATCGCTGGTACATGTAATTATGAACCGAAGCCGTCGTGTTGTCCCAGAGTTCAATTGAACCCTTTCAGTTTTCCCCTTTCTTATGCATGACATCAATACTATCGTAAAGAACAATAACAACAACAACAACTTTATCACCATGGTCTCAGAATCATCACAATAATTTATACACATCATAAAAATCTCTTTAAAAATCTGGATCAAATTTTGGGTGGGCGTCAATCAACTTTGTGGTTTGAGAAGATCTCGGTAGCATGCTGAGGTTGATGAAAAATTTAACATCTAACGACATTTAACCATCCATCTGTTGTACTTTGATAGTTCAACACCTTTCAACTAGAAGATGAATTCTCCGCTGGATGCAATGTTTCAGTTGATCCCAAGGGACTCGCACAGCCTGGTCACGTGCATGTATCCCACGTGATTGTAACACTAACATACAGTAGGCATCATAACAACTGCACAGATCCCAACTCAGGAGAAATGCTGGATAGGGCCACAGAAACAGCTTATAGGTCATTCTTCTTCTACGTGTTAGGTATGTACAAAAACCAGAAATATTTACATTACCCCCATTTGTTCCCCAGCTTTTTTTTTTATCGCTACGAAATTCCAATCTTAACAGTATGAAGGATGTTTGTAGGTTCAATAGCCTTAGGTCTGGTCCCACACGTCCCCTGTTGCTCATGATCAGCGGTAGAGCATCCGAACTGTCAACTAGAAGATCACATCATGGGTCCCACCCGTATCGGGAGACCTCGAATTTGTTTTCGAGTGGCTGTTTGACTGTCTACAAAACATTTTTCTCAGAAACATTTATCTTTCAAGAAATCATTCACTTAGGCAAGGAGAGTAAAAACTACATTGTTCAGATAATAAATGAAACATCGACGAAAAAGAAAGAAAAATCTTTTTTTTTTCCAATGTATACATTGTGTGAGGTGTAACACATTCTTTGATTCAATCAGACTGGCCAAGAGAGGGAATTCACCATTTTAACTTAGACCTTAATGTACCTTGTTTACCACCTCCCCCTTCAATTATTGCATAACCATTGTTTCTAATTTCTTTTTGGCATAACAGTCGTCTCAAGAGAAAAAAAATGGGTGGGGGGGGGGGGGGCGGGGGTAAACAAGGTGCATTATGTGAAAATGGTGAATCGCAATTTATCCCGCCTGTCAGACATTTTTGCATAAAGCATTGTTTAAGTGGCTGCTATAGCGGAGCTTTTGTGCGCGCAGCGGAGCACCATTGGTGAGAACATTCGAATAACAAAGTTGCATCTAAGAAATTTTGGTGCTTACAAAATCGTCCTTAAGTCTCACCCCGTCATATAAGTGCAAGGCATACCCTAGTCCGTGTTTAACTTGGTATTGAACGTCAATGCTATGGCCAGTTTGACAGCTGTCAAAAAAGGTATCCGCTGACCGGTGTCACATGACTGTATCGCTGGCCCAGGTATGCCATTCATTTAGTTGACGTACCTTTTAAAGTTATCCGCTAACCGGATATTGCTTTTCAATTGATCGCTGGCTCAGGTCCATTCTTTTAATGTGGAATTCAGTTTTCTTTCCGTTTACAGCAAAAATTGAATTACTTGAGAAAGACATTCCTTAAAAGAGCACTTGAAAGTTTCGCCTTTAGCCTAAAGCTATATATTTAAATATGGTTAGCGTTTAATAGTGCACTTTTGTTTAGCAGACGCGTCTTGTACACAGCCGCTTGGGATGAGAAGTGGGCGCATCAAAGAAAGCCAAATTCAATCATCTTCATTTCATAAAGATTCCAATGATTCACATGGCCGCGGTCCTCACCAGGCCAGGCTTGGAGGAGAAGGATACTGGACACCAGTGGGCAGGAATACATCGACTGATGGAAATCAGTTTCTGCAAATAAATTTTGAATCACCAGTTCGACTAAAGTTGGCAAGTTAAATAATATTTTTCATTTCCCGAGGGAAACAGTTAATTTTGCTTCCCGAGGTTCTTCCCAACGGACTAGTCATTTAGGGATGGGTTATATATCTCCTACAAGAAATACTTCTTGGTGTACAAATTTGTGGGATGAATTAGAAAGTAAATCTTATCGAGTGGTCAACATTCGCGGGTAATAGTGTACGGTTGCTCGGTGATGTCATAGATGCCTGGATAAAGTGGAATACGGTATCATAGAGTCAATTTAAAGAAATACAGTGTCGGAAACTCTCTGTATTGCACGTCTTGGCAAGTCTTTCTCAGTGTTCGTGCTAAGGGTAACCTGGTTTATGAGCCGATGCAAAGTTCCCATCGCCATTTCGTTTTATTAGGAAGGGGTCGATAATCATGGCATAAGGGTAACAACCTAGAAGGTCTCACCTCTAGATCCGGTAGATTCGGGGCTCTAGGTTGGACCTAGTCTCCCAGGCGCTGACAGGGAACTCTCTATAAGTTTTTTGAGGGACATGCACACCTTTCATGCCGGCATGGTGACAGACCTAATGTTAAGAAAGTTCTGTAATGTTTCAAAAACATATTTCATTGCCAAACTGCCTTATGCTTTGCTTCTTTTAATGACTGAAACAGATCGCCGTACAGGGAAAACCAAATAGCACAGCACATGTCAAATTGTTTGATGTGTTTACAAGTCCTAATGGAGATGATTGGAGGAAGGAAAAAGCGTTGCTGCCAAAGGTGGTTATGACGGCTCACCAAGGGCCATATACGTACGGCTCTTGGGCTCACTAAGTTTGTGTCTTATGCTGAGAAACTCAATTTCAAGTCATTGTTTATAAATTGTTAAAGTTAAGTTCACCCAATTTTTTTAAAAATAATAAAGTCAGTACAATCTGTTATCTTGGTGACCATTTTTGGAGCGCCTATGATCCTTCATGACTGACTTACCTTCCAATTTTTAAAATCATGATGAGACTGGAAAATCTCTCTATACAGGTTTAACTAATCACGTTCAGATCAGTTTAAACCCGTCCGAGTCAGTGTTCCGTCGATATTCCCAGACCTACTGAACATTTGTTTAAAATCATTTTTAAAAATGGAACGACAGACGAAAGACTGAACACCCGCTCCAGTACTGAAACCTTTTAAAAATTATGTGTACAGAACAAAAGACCAGGCAATTTTTTTACTTAATTCATTTTACTCGCGGGTTGTCTTCATTCCAAAGGCTGACATCACTGTGAATAGCGGAGATACTGCGGTTCCCACAGCTTATCAAAACCCCACTGCAATTCGTTTTCTTCGAATCAACCCGAGGTCATGGTACAAAGAGAGTGCTCTTCGAGTGGAAATTTATGGTTGTGTTCTACCAAAAATATCAACCGAAGGTATGGGTGTTATCGTGTTAACTATGCAAAAAACGAGAAAGATTGAACTTAGTTTAGACAGATGTATTGAACAAAAAGCAGTGTTGACTAATCAGTGACGATTATGAGGTAAACCGTGATCCTGTTGGACAAGGCGGCCTTAAGGGATCTCTAGTTCCATTCTGACAAAATCGTTAGAGAGTACATAAAAAAACCTTTGATTAAAAAAAGTAATAACAATAAGGAAACAGATCGCAAAGCACTGACTTATTTTACCCAAAATAAGCTGCCAAGTTCTCAACTAATCGAGTGTAAACTCGTACTCAACTAGCCTGGCCTCTGTGAGATTTTAGCCTGTGCTGATTTGTTTATAATGGAGTGTAATGATGTACCTAACACACCATTTTTCTGCATTCTTGACTTCAGTTTCTGCCTCAATGACTATTAATGAAGTTTTCATAGTTATTTTAACTTTGGTTATATATTTTCGTATTATAAATCCAGGCTTTTGCCAGCACCAGTCCACATGTATTAGTCTCTAACTGATTACCCTAAACTTAACATTTATTTGGCTATGGTGAGTTTGTGACTTTACAGGGCGCGGCCGTCAAAGCTATGTTTTAACTATCTGTTTAGACTTCTCTGCACTCGGTGTCGAGAAAGCACTCATTTCAGATGCTCAGATGACATCCTCTTCCTCCCTGGACCCACCTAAGACGAACGCTTCAAGTGGAAGGTTAAATTCCAACAGTTCTTGGTGTTCGGCGACCTCTGATGAAATCCCGCTTTTTCTTCAAATTGACCTCGGAGAAATTCATTTTATCACAGCGGTGAGTACAAAGAAAAGTTTCAGGAACAGCTTTGTTTTGGTCACAGAGCCGATCGCGACCCACGAAGTGTGATTGTTTATATTTTATTGCTAAAAGTCCTAATTGCTGCAACTGTGTTGCTGGTCATGGAAAATTTTGAATGAATTTTACGAAAAAAGACGCAGCAGAATATCCGGGAACCACGAAAAAAGGGAATTTTGTGGGACGTCTTTCACAACGTTTACAAGTGTGTACTATTTTCCCTGAACAGGCTTCATCTCAGTCACGTGATACAAATAGTGGCAGTTTCGACAGTGTGATGTCATACAAGCTTAGATATTCTACAGAAGGAGTAACTTGGACATTTTACCAACAAAATGGAATTGATAAGGTAGTTTTGAGATATATTTATAGTAACAAAGTAGTAACAGCAGCCTGCAGGCTCAGTTTTTCTTGACGGAGTCGAGCGAAATATATTAAGGGCATTATCAATCCTTTCCAGATTTTCCTAGGAAACCTGGTCGAGCATTTTACCACAAAGAATCACTTGGCACTTCCAGTGAAAGCAAGATACGTTCAGTTTTATCCAGTTTCTATGATCAATTCTGCGTGCATGCGCGTCGAACTGTATGGAGAAAAAGCTCTTGAGGAAAATACAGGTAGGACTGAATTATATTTAGGGGAGTAACCTGGACAGCGTCAGGGCAAGTGACGAATTGCTAGACCGTTGAAACGTCCGCTTCAAATCGGATTCCTTTTCAATGGCAACTCTATCAAACTGTTGGGAATGCCTTCAGTCGCATAATAGTTTAGTTTCCCCAACAAGTTCACAAGTAACTGAGTTTAACGCAAGGGGTTGGGAAGGGATTGGCTTGATCAGCCACCTACGAATTAACTCCCATTTTCCAGCCCCAAGCCGACAGGAGCCAACAAGATGATTAGATAGTTCTCGTGGCATCGATGGACAATTAATAGCATTTTTGAACTATGATTTTTTTTGTTATTTTATTGGCAGATATACCACCCGTTTATCAACGAAGTTTTCTTTTGGATTCTGAAAATAGAAGACTTTTTGTCTGTAACAAAGATGTTCCAAGGTAAATGAAACACTTTGTCCTATTCTTGTGTAATTATGTAAAGAGGAAAATATTACAGCAGATCTATTTATGACGGAAGAATTCAATTATATAGACAGAAGAATGGCAATCGGATGGCTTAAATATTGCGGAAAGTCCCCCCCCCCCCCCACCCGGCCAGCCCCAGATCGATATCAAGAGATAGAAACTTTGTTATTGCACGTTAAAATACCTGTGTCGCTTTGCTTACTTTGTGTATTTCAGGGGTAAACCAGCTTGCTACCTGAACAAGTACGGGGTTAAAGAAGGTTGGTTAGGTAAGATGTCACCTCAGAATTAGACGTAAAAAGAACCGTGACTAATCAGATGTTCAAACCCTGAAGAAATAAGGATCCACCGAGGTCCCGTTCTTCACAATATGATAAGTCAAAAGCCGAATCCAAAATTGCTTTATTATTTACTCAAACTATTTGCAAACTCACATTATCATTGTTCCCGTCTTCAAAACATTTACCTGATCGGCTATTTCATCTTGTCGTAACGCGTGAAATCTTTCACCTTTTTTTCTAACTCTACCCCTCTAAAACAGCTGAGCCAACGCGTCAGTTGTCCTTTTTAATTTTCTGCTGACATTAATACAATCTACGTCAGCTGTATTGGAATCGGCAAATATCTTACTTATTTGTTCAGCGTTAGGTGCTTGTGATCATGAATTCAGATTCGCTTATTTGGATTTGCCAATTTGACAGGGTCACTGCAACAACATCCGAGGTAGCCAATTACTGCGGGCCTCAACTGTCCCGTCCCCCTGTGAGAAATAGAACACACCACCGGGGCCTACTTCCTCTAGTACTCTTTTCGAACAGGTGTATGGTTCTTTAACGCGCCCTTCTAATTGGTAAGGAAGGATGAAGGAGACAAGGCACAGACCATGATGCGATCATCGAACTGAAGCAATTTCTTACATTACAGCTAGACCAGCCAGGATGATCTCGCCAGCTTTTTAAAGACCCTGGTTGGTCCGGTCGGGATTTGAAAGCGCTTCTTCCCACCCGGCAGACCAGTGCTCTCTCAACTGAGCTAACGGGTGACGCCTGGCCGGTGGATTTAACCCATTCAGAAATGAAGAAATATTTTCAATGAATGACAATACGATTTGTTATTTTTACAGCTCTAGATAGACGCATTGTCAGCATTCTAGGATACAGTAAAATGCAGGACATGATTTATGGAGTGGCACCAAACAGAAGATCATACGTACGCTGCAACATCACCAAGTGTATGACAGTTGTTAAAACATGTTGGCTTGCAGGAAGAGAATCTCAAACAACTGTACTTGCTACAGAGATTGCCTTTATACCAGTGACGGGGCATGATTTGACTGATGCACCCATTTCTGTTTATAACTTGAATGACGCAGAAGGCAACACCTGGTCAGGTAGAATTATATTAGAGACCTTAATGGTGCGTTCTTTTGGGATGATCCGGAAATCCTGATCAGCTGGATCAGGGATCCGTGATCACTCGGATCATGTTTCCATCAAATGAACCGGCGATAAATCCTTGTTCAGAGTGGATTCATCGGTTAATTTGATGCGACATGATCCCGGTGATCTTAGATCACTAATCCTGATCCGGATCATCTCAAACGAACCCACCCTAAGACAAGATAGCCTGTGAACAGGCTTTTGGTCGAGCGGGGAACTAGGGAGAGGGAAAGGCTAAAGAAGAGAACGTTAACAACCACGGGGACGAAATTTTCTCAGAAGTAGGGAGCGTGTGAGCCCGCGTCATTTTGGCGGGAAAACGTGATAGCCGTCTTCATTCAACGACGAGTTTTAGTGAGAATGTCGTAGCAGCGCGAAGCAAGTTATCAAATGTTAAAAGTTTTAAGTCATTTTGCGATTGGGAGAGGGCTTATAACCTCCTTCAATACTGATAACAATGCTAACTTTTCTGGTGAATCAAAAGTACAATGAAGCTTTCTGGGGTGTCTATTTTCAGTTAAATCTAGTGCTCGTAGTCGTTCTCGTCCTTTTCGAATCTTGAGGTCTCTGATCTATTGTGGAGTGGAATACAGTGGTCTACTAAACTAAACGTCTTTTCCCTGTAGGAAATGGCCTCTTATCCTGCATTTTTATGACTGGGGTATTAATTGTGTCAGAGAACTCAGATATTGGCGATTTTATATCGCCTTTCCCTTAGTGGCTGACGCAATTAAACCTTAACTGTCCATTCACTTTTTCTCCGCGTAACTTGCCCTTACACAAAATCAACTGATTATGCCTTTATAGCTCCATTGAAGCATGAAGGGGTGGCAACGCTTCACCTGTGGTGAAATGCATAACATTGCCGATATAACTGAAATTCATTTACCCACGAAACATCGAAGAACAGCTCAAGAACTCGTTTTTAAACTCTCGCTAATTCATGCAGTTCCACTAAGATCGAATACGTCCCAGTGAATGCGTTGGCCGGGTGGCCGCAGATCAGCATGACTGATGATCAGACCCCGTTCGCACGAATCTGGATATTTGAAAACCACATAATTTTAACTCGAATAGGACATGGATGAGTGAGTAGATTCACTGCTTTCGTGCTGTTTCAAAAATATCCGGAATCGTGTGGGTGGGGCTTCTCTCTGAATGACTTTAGTTCTAGAATTGGTCTCATTAGTCGAGTCCTTCTCTATGTGTGTGGATATGATTACATATGATTACTGAAATTGAGTTCCTCTCACTTATTTCCCATTTTTTTTCTCTTTTAAAACCTTTGCTAGCATCAGCGGTGGGTCTACACTTCAAAGAGGCACCAAGCCAGACATGGGAGTTAAAAGCAAGATGGAGAGCGAAAGGTACGATTTCAGCTTAAACCAAAGCAAAAGCACTTGTTACTTTTTTCCTCTGAAATTTCCCTATGAACATAATGTTTACTGAAAGATCATATAGCAAATTCCTGGTATAGTAAACACAACAAGTGAGGAAGCCCTTACTCCGTACTAACTGTGCCTGATCAGTCTATAATTTTGTATTTACAGACCTGAACGAATGCTACAGTAGTCCCTGTGAGAACGGTGGATCTTGCGTCGGAGATTACAAGAATTATACTTGTATCTGTACAAAAGACTGGTTAGGGCGAAACTGCGAGATTGCTCATAGTAAGTTATTTTCCCCGGACTGTCTTAACGGACTTTTTTACCATATAATTTATCATTTTATCAACAAAACAGCAGTAGAGAAATAAATTATGGCCATCTTCTGTTGTCGGACCTGGGAATAGGTTGCTGGGGTAGGATTTTCACAACCGGATTGGCCATAATTTACGTTCATTATCGATAGATTTACTACTGAGTCCGAGGAATGCTGTGACCAATTTCATCATGACTGCCCATCTCATGTATAGTGGAAAAGCGGTGGTGTTTTATTAGGTCGCACATTTGTGTGTGCGTGTGTGATACATATACTGAGCTTTCAAACACCTAGCGTAGTTGAGTTTTGTCGCTATCCTAGAAGGAATGGGCACTTAAAATATTAAAATATACTGCCTTAAGTGGAGGGCGTGCTAACTCAACGGAGAGAGGTCGAGAGGCGCTTATTTGGAGATGGGTGCCAGTTGAGCATTGCCTAGTCCCAAGGCCTCATTATTCCTCGCGGTGACGTTTCGGGTCACATGATCCATTCGTCTCGAATACGTCACCGAAATACATTGACCGAGAAGGCCTGGGAAGACGCCATAAGGACCAGGCAAGGTGAATACCTTAGTAATTGTTTCATGGTCCCTTTTTAAATCTTTTTTTAACTTCTTAGATGTTGTGCCTCCAACGCTGACGGTTTACATTAGCGCTGCAAGCTGCTCTGGAACCAAAGACGACGCGAACAGAATAATAAAATCACCAGGATACCCGTCCTCTTATTCCGATAATGAAGACTGCACATGGGAATTAGTTTCCTCCCATCGGATTAAGCTCACTTTTACATATTTCGTAACCGAAGCTAACTATGATTACTTGTATGTGTACGATGGTGACTCGACGTCTTCTCAGTTTGAAAAATGGAGTGGAGTAAACACTGGAGAAGTGGTAACCAGTACAGGACAAAATTTGTTTTTGAAGTTTACTACCGATGGCAGTGTGATTAACACGGGATTTACAATCAACTTTAAAGGTAAAAAAATATACAAGTTGTTAGACTTCACTAGCACGAGTATCTGACGTTTCTGTGGGGGAGGGGAGGGAGAGGGGGAAAAAGAATAGCGGGACTACCTTATTCTCCTTTATTTTCGCGGGACTTAAATTTCGCGAAAATTTTCTCGGCACATTTCGCGAGTCTTTAATTTCGCGATCGCGGAGAAAAATTGTGTTTGCAGGGAATTTAATTTCGCGAAATTGACAATTAAGTGACTTTATTTTTTCTTTTTTACAAAAATTGTACGTTAATCAACAATTGAAACAAAACCAATATGCTGTCCCTAAGCGGCAGCCGTATTCCTCTAAAAGTCAGTCTTACAGTAATGAAAAAAGTCTTCTTGTTCTTCCGAGTCATTATCGAGTATCGTTACATGTCCTTCCTAGGAGATCTCAATATAACCTTCAATCTCTTCAAATGGATCCTCAGGGGGAAGACTAAACGATTCATCTAATAGTTGGGTGATGCCAGCCTTTTCCCACCCTTTAGCGATGTGACAATTTTTAAAATTTTTAAAACTAAACTAGTGAGCAGCACTCTGCGAACTGTTGCTTTAAAACTTGTTTATTCTCCTACGCGTTTCGTCTAACTATCGTAGACTTCTTCAGGGAGTTTTACAATCAAGTACTAAACGCCTGTATTTTAGCCATAATATGACTTAAAATAATGATGGTCGCAAACATTGAAGGTTTGGCCGGATTTACGAAAAGGAACAGGCACAGCAGTGAAATTTTCACGCAAGGCGTGAGAAAACTTTGGGGCCACGGTTTTAGCTAAAATAAGTAACAAGTTTTACAGCAACAGTTCGCAGAGTGCTGCTCACTAGTTTAGTTTGAAAAATTTTAAAAATTAACATCTTAAGTTGATAGATGATAGCTCCTTGTACTAACACCTTGTGTTAAAAATTGTTTAGGACCCTTGAAAACACAAATACATGATTTTCTATGTTCATTAAATTTGGCGAGATCAAAGTTCGCGGTCGTTATTTTTCGCGGGTCTTTTAAGTTCGCGCATTTTTTAAAATCGCGAATTTAAGAACACGCGAAAATTAAGGAGAATAAGGTAAAAGGGGAGACCGTCACTTCAAAAACGTGGTTGCGTTAGCTTACGAGAGGTTCTACACTGTAGCTAAAGGGCTTTGACTGGGTCGAATTCTCGTGTTTCCGACTGATGGTCGCTTATTTGGGGTAGTCGCAACTGCTCATTGATATGTTACTTTGCCGGGCGATACCCTGTAACAGACCACCCCACAAGTCTTTGTTACAGTAAAGAGAGAAAGGATACCATATCAAAAGAAGAGTTTATAACTATCAGGTTTAATTTAATACTTACTCTTAACATTGTTACTTTTGTCTTACAGCAATCGAATAGCATCACGTCCGTAGAAGAAGGAAGAGAAAGAATTCAAGATCTCAACTATGAGTGAAAACTAAATTTAAATCCGCGCAAACTTTTTTCGTGCTAATATTGTTCTACTGCAGATCATTGACTGACAAACGGAAAAGACAGCAACATAGAATCGTACGCTTTCGAACATCTTCTTCTAAGAAGTCATAGTAACTTCATGCTTTCACTCCTCAATTTGGTACAAAATGTAAGCATTTTTCGTCCTGGCTGCTCGATGAAGCCTATTTTTTTGTTTCTGTGAAGTTTTAACCCTTGTTGCATCAATTTAAGAAACGCCAGAATGTTACAAGAGTGGACATACCAGAAAATAAAGTCTTACAACGGTCATTTGGCGCACTAAATCACTGTGCTAGCGCAAAACTAGTCAGGTTTTTTTTTTTGCACAGGATGAAAAACGTTTTTTATGTTAACAAAATATATTATTATACTCGTATACATTACTTGATGAGCGACACAACAGACCATAAAGGCGGGGCGCAAATAATTTGGGAAAATACAGCATCGCCATGCAGTATACAGTCGCAGTTCACTAACATATCATTTTGAATTAGGCAACGTACAGCAATTGCCAGCCCATTTCAACACGTACACTTATTTATAACTTGAGCCTCGTTTGTACTTGTGCGAAAAGCATTAGCATAGTAACCTGGCAAGCACAGGAGAAAACATTTTTTTCATTTTTCTTGAAACTCACTTATGCAGTAGTGGGAACCAGTATAAGAAAAGCGCAAGTAAGTTGAGAACCGAACAACACTGTACAGGCTTACATGTAACGTTCTTACACTTTTTCACCGGCATTTTCGTCCATAGAGCCCGTAGCTTGTACTTCCTTTTTGCCAGGCGGTCAAAAAGCCGATGGACACCGTGGACGAGAATGCACCATAACGTTTAGTCATGTTTCTTGTGCTAATCGCACAACAGTTAACCAGCCTTATCAGCAGCTCAACACAAGATTCGCTTCATCTTGCCTGCTCTCTTGGCGCAATCCATAAAATTATACTAAATACATTATCACGACTCAAGTGCGTGGGAGAACCGATGCAAAAACTGTTGTCATTACAATTATTATGTCCGCGCAAAAATGTCTTCCTCAAATAGAAACAGACACGCTACGCACTGCAACGTTATACTCTCGTCCACATCAAACTAGATCACCGCTAACTGACTTGTTCAATGTTAAGACTGAAGACTGCTTCTCCTTTGCTGTGCAGTGAGTTTCATCAGTCTTTTGCCTAAGTTGGCATTGTGTTGCTGCAAGTAACGGATCATGTCTGCTTGTTTTTCCAGAACTTCGTCCAAGTAATCATTGTCCCTAAGTGAGAAATTTTCAATCAATCACATGCATGTTGTGGTTTAACTGTTTAATCCTTAGTTGAAATGTTATTTTCGTAAAGCAACAGTCATCATTTGAATCACAATATGTACATCCTTGCTTTCTTCAACTGCATGTAAAGATACGGAAAAAGGGCAACAACAACAAAAAAAACGTACAACTTGTCTTGCAACATTGCTGCAAAACGAGATCAATAGCAACGTTCCGCATTATTAATACCACCCACATCAAATATGTCTTGCAACAAATCAGGTTGTTAACAGGTTTAAACATGAGTGGTAAAACGCGCAACATCGCTGGTCAAATCGTTTTGCAACAATGTTTCAAGCCAAGTTGCACGTTTTTTGTTACCTGTTTTTCCGCACCTTAATGCTCAGGTGTTGATTGGGGATTGAAACAAACAAATCTCGGGTCTAAGTCGTGCATTGCAAACAATGAAAGGAATAATATGAGTAGTTTTTTTCTATGTCATTTTTAACTTTAATTACTGACCTGTAACCTGTTACGGAAACAGAGCCTGATACACCATGGTTGATATAGGAGTTTACATAATCTATGTCTTCTGCATCTGGCAAAGGCTTTTTTCTGTTAAACCTTAAAACTTTGACTGTTGAGAAAAAAACGCGCTTTATTTGAGTGTCAATGTACATGTATTTAGCACGAAAGTTCTAATTGAGGCGATACTTTTACGTCTCTTTCTGGAGACGGGACCGCCATTTAACCGCCGCCTGGTTAGCTCAGTTGGGAGAGCGCCGGTCTGCTGAGCGGGAGGTCGCGGGTTCAAACCCCGGCCGGACCAACACTTAGCGTTTTTAAATAACTGAGAAGAAAGTGCTCCCTTTGTAATGACATCTGCAAGTGGTTAGACTTTCTAGCCTTCTCGGATGAGGACGAAAAACCGTAGGTCCCATCTCACAGCACTTTCACCGATCTGTTCTTGTGGGACGTAAAAGAACCCACACCACTGTTCGAAAAGAGTAGGGGACGTAGACCCCGGTGCTGCGGCCAACCTTTACGGGTTGTAGGATTGGGTAGGGATGGCACCTTGCATGGGTCCTATGAGTCCCGTTCGTGCCCATTCCCTCTGGGCAGGCCTGTGTCCAGAAAAGCTTGTAAAACCAAAACAACAACAACAAAAAAACATTTTTCGTGGTCACCCGAGCCACGTGAAGGTCTCGCCGTTTGCAGGGCAAAGGAAGTACCTTCATTTCTCAGTTATTTCAAGTCCCTGAGTGATAGTACGACCCTGAAAATCGCACCCAAGATCATCCTTCTCTGCTGTTAGGCACTCTTTTGACTGAGCTAATCTTGCCACAGTCAAAAAATAACAAAGGCTAGGGTCAACAATTAAAAACATGATAAAAGACAAGTACAAGTCAAGCAAAGAAATTATTGGAGAATAAATTATTGCACAAGACATGCCGATAATAATAATTATGGTGATGACTGTTCCATTTTACCATCACATACCTAAGTACCATAATATCCCTGGTACACAAAGCACAAACTCAATTGAGAAGATAATCTGCAGAATATTGTACAAAGCCAAGTTTCCTCTGTTAGACTTGTTGTTATCATGACCAATAACTGCAAATATAACCAACAGGACTGCATTTCCTGTATGAAAAACCAATGAAAAAAGAGATTTGAACTGGTCTCCTACGGTATGGGTTCAAATTTCTGGTTTACCTTTTACACACAGTACAAATCTCCAGAATGATTGATCCATACTAGCCTGCTTAGAAGTAGTGGGCGAAAGAGAGAATGGGCGCTTGAGGGAGACACGTGAGGGACTTCTCGCGCGCCCGTTTTTTCTTGTGCCCACTACTTTCAAGCGCCTGCTATGCAGGCTAAATCCATACATGTACATTTGAATCCCTAAAGAATCAGTTGAGTGAATTTGATAAAAGTTTAAAGCAATTTCCCTTTGGTGATCATTAATTTCATAACCTCTTATAACTTTTTCTCTTAATAAAGTGTTAGTGTTGTTAGGAGAAAATTGATGTTGGTTGGTCTTGGGACTTACAAGGTTAAGAGGAGGAGAAGGAGGGGGGAGAGGGAGAGGGCAAGAACAGGGCTCAAGGTCAAGACTTTAATGGTACCCAGTTTGTGTAGCATGAACCACCAAGGAGTATTGCTTCTATCCCCTGGATGAGGTGCTATTTCATTACAGCGTTACCACCAGCAATATGCCGTCAGCAGGGTTGTCAAAAGTAGCCGGCTGCCGGTGAAAATCGCTGCCTACTTGGTTAGTATTGGCTGGCTACTCTGCTTAGCATTTCTTAACGGATGGTGTTTTTTATATAATAAAATATTCTTGGACTGGCCGCTTACTTTGACAACTCAGCCATCTACTTCAAAACTTTCTGACAACCCTGCGGCAGTACCTACTTAGACACACAGGTAAAGAGAGAGAAAGTCAAGCAAAGTTTCTTGTTCCAGAAAATGCTATGCCAATCTTAGGCTTGAACCTAGACCTTACAGGTCTGATGTTAAAGGTTTTAACTGCATGGCTGCCAAACCTCCACTAACTAAACAGGCTTCCAAAAATTCCATTCGGGTAAAGAGATGTACATTTACATTTTCTGGAACAGTGCAATGATGTTCACCGTTTGGATAAGACTTTTTTCTTCTCTTATAAGCAATGAAATTAACTGAACAGATCAGTGCCGATAACAATGTATGAGGTGAAAGTGGCCTTTGAACTGTGCAAAATAAAAATTAATGTACCGTTTGTGATTATCTTTTGATGTACATTTCTTAATCACAATGACGTGTGACCTAGTTACATGCAAGTAGATCTTCCAGTCTACAAATCTGCAATGTTACTGCAGGTCCAAACCTGACAGAGAACTCCAACCATTCTGTTACCACTACATAAAATAGTTAAGGATTTAAAATTAATAATAAGCAAGCAAACGTGAAGAAAGGAAAGTTTCTTAGTCAAAGTCATACCCGTGGATAGCACATAATGTGGAAATCTTCTTAACTCTTTAGTTTCTCTAAAAAATTCCAGATAACCTCTGGCTTGTGACTGGTGATGCAAGTACTGTAACGTTCTGTCTGAGATGAATATAGCAACCCAGAGGCCGACATGCAGCAGAACCAGGAAGCTGAACGGAGGATCTGTCCCCCCATCACCAACAGAAAGTGATTCGCCATCCATAAGTGTCTTATTCGGAAGTATAAACTGTAGGGTTTCATAACCAATCTGCAAAGATAAAGATGACACAAAAACAGTAAATGTACTACCGTAAGTGCTTTTTTAAAAAATTTAATCTTTTCCCATTCATTGCCTGAGGTATAATTTAACCATCTTTATAAATCTATCAAAAGAATATTTTCACAACATGAAAATAATAATACACTTACAAAGAGAATCAGCTGCAATAGAGCAATCCATGATGTACGAATGGGGTAAAATCTGGTCTCAGGATTAAGTCCTAAAGATGCTGTCTCACTAGCCAAGGCTTCCTCTTGAGCTGGAGAATGCAAACCAGGTGCACTCTCCTCTTGGTTGAAAAAATAACCCTACAGCGAACAAATATAACCCGGTGCTTAGTATTTTACTAACCACACTGCATGTAAACATTAAATTCAATTTTCAGATTAAAATAACAACAACAGTACATTTAGTTTAATGGCCTTGGCTACTATAAGTATTATGTAACTCAGAGTTACAGTATCAGGTGCAGATCTAGGATAAATACTGACCAATTTCCTAAGCAAAGGCACAAGCTTGTAGGGGGGTAAAAGGGCATGCTCCCCTGGGAAATTGTTTGGATTTTGACTCCCTAAAGTTCCCTTTCCTGGGTTTCTGAGTCATTCAGACAAGACATTAGGGAGCTTAAGCAACAGCGTTTTTGAGCGACGGACGTCAACCGGAAGTGGACTTTTTGCATCACTGGGGAGTGGTTTCGTTGAAACTCTCGGGTAAATCGTCTTTAAAAGGGAAAAGAAACTCAGCAATACAAGTTTGTTAGCGTCAAGGCATATAAGAAGGGAGAGGGCCTCACTTCCGGTTGACGTGTGTCGCTCAAAAACGTCTTTGCTTAAGGTCCCTATTGGCCGGTTCCATTCTTCACAGATGAAGCCTTGCCATTGGTGGATTATTATTGTCCAAACCAAAAAATTTGGAGAGTTTACTCTACTTGCACTGTCAAATTTATTTGCTCCCTATACTACTGCACCATTTACCAGATTTCATCTTGGAAAGCCTTTTTATCATATTTAATTTTAAAAATCTGACTGATTTTCGTAAAACGATGGAAACCCATGTGGATCCGTGTCTGAGTAATGGGATGAGCAACCAGAAAGCTAACTGAAGGTCACAAATTCAATGTTGTTGGGAGAATTTGCATTTTTTGTTTCGTGTTACCTATGCTGCAGACTGAAAAGACATCATACTCAACGAAAAACACAATAAATATTAATTATCATGATGACCAAAAAGGTGAAGCTCCTTTTCTTTTATCAGACTTCAACTCATTGACCATTGGTAGGAAATACTTGTTCTAAACTTTTACTTGTGGCTACTGAATTAAATTTTAGGGTTTAAAAGAGAATATCCGAACAAAATAATGAAATAAGAGTGATACTCACGAGATGTCGCTAGTCTTGCTAGGTGACAAAGAGCTACGTGTAGCTTTAAATTCAGCTTAAGTAAAGAGAATTCAGTCCTAAATATTGTTTTCAGTTCCTGCCTATACTGTCGAGAACGAGGTATACGAAATTAGGGTCTTTAACTTTCGGTTTACGGCAAGTAGAAAGCTTAGCTGCGAAGTCCAGCTGAGTGCTGAACATCACATTAGCCTGCTTGGAGACACTTACCCCTTGTGCGTGTTCGCCGCTTAAACTAACCATTTTCCAGCAGAATAGCTCTTCACATCTTGCAGCGTGGTCTAAAACCAGTTGAGGAGAAAGTGACCGTAAACAACTAAGCACATGACTCCTCAACAGATGTCCGATGATGTCGACTTTCGAACCAGCATTACGAGCCCGTGGTATTTTTAGTCAGCAGATTAGCAAAACAGTCCCAGGTCTCCGCTCAATCGTGATTTTCCATCATGGCTGCTGCAGTGACAAAGCAGAAACTTTCCACTGCTAAATTTGCCGTTCTTGGAGGAGGAATTTCAGGACTTACCGCTGCCTATCGACTTTTAAACAGAGTTAAAGATCCTAGTAACATAATCGTCCTTGAATCAAGCAATCGTGTGGGTGGATGGGTGCAAAGTTGTGTTACGGAACACGGTGCTGTCTTTGAGTTAGGTCCCCGTAGTATCCGTCCTGTTGGCAAGGCAGGAATGGCAACGCTGAAAATGGTATGTATGACTCAAGTAAGGAACGTTTGGACAAAATTTTAATAAAACTCTCATTTTCCCTTCCCATAGTAGTCATTATGAAAGGCAGTCAGCTTGAACAACTCGTCTAACGCCCCCCACCCCCCCTCCCCCTTACAACTCTCTCTCCCACTACAAACCCAGTTAAAGGATGCATTTCTTATACGTAGGATTTTCAATCAAAGTTTACAGTTAAAGCATCAGGTTTTGACTTGCACTTTAACAAGTCTGCTTGTTTATCTGTCCTTGTTTTAATATTTTTTGGACATTTCTTTTTAATGAAGGTTCTCAGGAGAAAGTGTTATAGTGATCGGTAGTTCCATGCCAACCTGAGTCTTGGTGTTTTCTTGAAACAAAGGATTCGTTTGTTTTGGTGATTGTGAGATTTGAATAAAAAAAATACATAAATAAATTTTAAAAAAAACAGAGTCAGGTTGGTTGGCAGATTTGAATAACAAAAACAGTGTTATTGTAACAAGATAATGATCACTATTGTCAACTACAGAGTAGAATTAGGAAGTTCATCACTTCACTTAAACAGAACCAGAATTTGCCAGCTTGAGTTTCTTTTTCCTATGCAAACTTGCTCATTTCTGGCTGTAAAGGATCTTATCAACTCCATTCTGTTTTACTATATTTCTGGGGTGATTTTCTTTCATAGAAATCTTCACCCCAAAGTCCCTACATATGATTTTCATGTACAGGTATTCAATATTTCATTGTCATCCTTTTATGGGTTTATAATTAACCAATTCAACCTACCTGTTGGTAGAATCCCGTGCTGGTATTGCAGAGGTCAAGGGTTGGAATCCTGTACAAGCCTTAATTTTTTTCAGTCTTCCTTTTCATAACTGCAAAAGTTGCACTTATAAATGCAATGATCTCTTTTCATATAATTCTGTTATGATTGAGCATCTTGAAAGACTGTGAGTGTCTTTTCTTTCATCTGCAGGTTCAAGATATTGGATTGGAAAAAAGAATTCTTGCAGTTCCCAGAAGTCATCCAGCAGCAAAAAGTAGATTTATTTACTCAAGAGGGAAACTTCATGAGCTTCCTACCGGCATCATGTCCTTAATGAAGAGACAGCCACTCTTCTCAAAGTCATTGTTACCTTTGATACTCAAAGAACCTTTTGTGAGAAGAAAACAAGATGATGTTGATGAGTCTGTATATGACTTTTTTAAAAGAAGAATGAGTGTAGAGGTACATGGAGTAGAGTTTTCCTTATGTTATGATGAATTGGTTTTATTCTATGCATTACTTTCTCTCAAAATACTCATGCATCCTAAAAGCATTCTGTATACTCGTTCCTCCACGGAGGCTACTGCTGGATATTACAAACAAAATAGCAAATAATAGTTCTGTTGGAGATGATGGGAGGGGAAGAAGAGGTAAGAGACTCACCTCTCTTTCCACATCATTACATGTGCACTTTCATTTTTCCCTTTCTCTATTCTCTGAGTCCTCCGTGGAGAAGAGAGTTCTGTCTATGGAATCATTTCCTTCAAAGTTAGGCTTAGCTGGGCAAATAACCTTGAACCCATACTGCACATACGATTTCCTATTATCTTCACATGTAAGACATAGGTTGAACCCCTGTCTTTGCTCAGGATGTTCATTAGGCTTTGGAGGTTGGAGAATTCTCTGGCAAATGTTTGGTAGCCTATGACTCTTTATATTCAGACAAGGAGCCACTTTCAAAATATTCTCTTGTAACGTTACACCTTTCTCCTTCTACTAGAATTCTTCATGAAAACCCTGTTTGCTACAGTTTAGTCACAAAAGAACTAATGGATATATCCTGCAAGCTGAAAGTATCACCAGAATCTTAAGACAAAAGTCTTGCATTTTTACCAAGTACATGTAGCTCCTGTCCCTTCTCTGAAAATCATTCTCATTGAAGCATCTAATTTTTTTCAAAGTCATTATTTCTGTCCGAGATTAAAATCTTTGTCTACCATAATTGGCAGTATTATCCCCAAAAGTCTAATAAGGAAGAAATCGATACCTTATTTTATATCCTGAGAAAGTTAAAGATGCCTGCAGACAGACAAAAAATATTCAAGTGTCTAATTAACTATATTGAATTACACTGTATACTGTCGACTCAATTTCTTTCCTTTTTGTTGTTGTTTTAAGGTAGCAGAGTATCTGAGTGATCCACTCTGCAGAGGCATTTTTGCTGGTGACACTCGTTTGTTGAGCTTGAAGTCTTGTTTTCCTTCAGTTTATCAATATGAAAACCAACATGGTTCCATATTAAAAGGAGCTTTTCTCACAAAAGAAGGTGAGCATTATACATAGTCATTACGTTGATTGCATTAGAAAATCTGTACAAAGTATGAGGCTGAATGTTATTGTGGATGTGATCACTGGATGTGACTCCTGTAGAGTTATGATGAAGATATCAAACAGATTTCATCAGGGAGCACTAACTACAATATTTTTTCGGTGACTTTTACAGGCATACTTGTAGCATTAATTAAAAACAACTTTTCAAGTTTCAATCCATGACCATCCTTGCCATCTGTTGCAACAGAAAACAGCAAACAGTTTCAATGCCTAAAATAATTTTGTGGTCTTAAATAACAAAACTGAACAAATTTTGGGATTTTAATTGATGCAGAAAATTTTTAGCTTTTTAACTAAGCTAGCAAATAACCCCTTTTAGAATAGGACTGTTTATGACAGTGGCTGACATTTCAACAACTACAGCTGTACTTTGACTCTGATAATGACGTCTGCACTTTGCGCCTTAACATCAGTCACAGTCGCCAATAGTCCTGTTCAGGACCTCATTCACCCAGATGACCAAATTCCAGTAACTTTTAACTTATTTCTCTTGCACTCATAGCCCCAGACACCTCTGTCCTAAGCCCCCTATCAACAATAGCCAAGAAAGAACGTTGGAGCACATGGTCTATAGAAGGTGGCATGCAGACAGTGACTGATAAATTACATGACATACTTAAGCAACAAGGAGTTAGCATCAAAATGAATGCACCCTGTACATCTTTGAGCATGACTTCTGATGGAAAGCTAACGGTGCATTCAGTGAATGATCAGATTACAGTAGATCACGTAATAAGTTGTATACCAGCGCAGTGCCTGGCAAACATTGTACCATTGGACTGGAAACCTCTAGCTGATGAACTGAGTAATATTCATACCACAACAGTGGGAGTTGTGAATTTAGAATACGAAGGAAGTGTAGTACCTGTGGAGGGTTTTGGATATTTAGTTCCTTCTTCTGACGAAACCCAAGTTCTTGGAATTATCTTCGACTCTTGTGCTTTCCCTGAAAATGACAGACATCATGGTGGCAAAACTACAAGGATAACTGTGAGTGTCAAACCTATATTTTTACCTTTTTTGTTATCTTGTGCTTTTAGTTTTTTTTCAGCTGCCTCTATGAAATTAAACTGTTATTTTATTTCGAACAGCATTATTGCACAACAGTCACGTAAAAGGCTATGTCGATCAGGGTTTGAAACAAATTTGAATTCCAGCTTGTCCTTCGGGCAAACAGCTCTCGCATTTTACTTTTTCCGGCCAGCTACTTCTTGCTTGTCTTACTGTTACAGATTTTTTTAGAGGACGACTTGCCTAGATCGATCCTTACACAGCAGGACAATATCCTTGTGTCGGACTACTACTTATTTTCGAACCCTGTAAATCCCTCTTTTTGAGTTTCTATTTTGTTTGTAAAATTTGTCTGTTGTTTTTTGTTAGGTGATGATGGGAGGACACTGGTTCAATTCCTTATTTGGAGATCCCGACTCAGTCGATCCCAACCACCTACAGAATGTTGCCATAGAAACAGCGGAGAAAACACTTGGCATACGCACCAAGCCAACAAGCTGTCTGACCAGCATTCTGCGTGACTGCATCACGCAATACACACTCGGACATTCAGATCGTATTAAAAACATTTTTGATTTTATTGAATCGCGAAAGCTACCCCTTACGCTGATTGGCGCGTCGTATAACGGCGTTAGCGTGAATGATTGTATTTATAATGCACAACAAGCGGTGGACCGAATTTTAGAGTCGCGGGATGAAATCCCGTGATGAGTCCAGGAAGTAGTTGTATGTAGAATTTTTCGTAAATGGATGTAATAAAGGTTGTTTTTATCCGTCACTTTCTTTGATTTGCTGTGATCTCAGTGATCTGGGATCCCTGATCCTGATCTCGATCCTGATCGTTCCAGTGGAAAGCACCCTTTTCGATACTGAATCATATTCTTTATTGAAGTGAAGTGGGGTGTATTGTGATTTCGCCCCCGCAAACGAAACTAAGGTACTAATACCATTAGCTGCTGACTACTAAGACCCCGTTTTTTTAAGAAAAAAAGTTGTGCCGGGAAGATTTAGGGTCATCCTCTCTGCTGAGTCACAGGGTTCGCACGCACCTTGAAAGTCCTTGAATGTTAAAAATTCAAGGCCTTGAAAGTCGTTGAAAACTGCAGAGAGTCCTTGAATTTCAATGCTAACTTTATAGTTTATGTAGAACTCCAAAGAAAAAGGAGTAAACACAGAAAGACCTTCAGGATAAAATTACTCATCCCGTGGAAGAACCAAAAAAGACCTAGACTCAAGGAAGTCGTTGTGTAAAGTTTGAAACCGGTCAAACTTTTAGCCACGTGCAAACGGACGCGACGACTGCCAACATTGTTGGCCCAACAATGTTGGGAGATTTTGCGTCCGTTTCCAGCGGTTACATCAACCGAAAAGGGGAATTTCGTATATCCCATGATGCTTCGCGGCTAAATTCATCAACCGTATATTTTATATGGCAAAGAGGTGACCCCTCCCGTCGCCGGGTGGCCCGTCTCAGTTTGACATAACCGAAATAGTCCATGATCAACCTACAACCGGTTTTCACCAGTATGAAAGTAGCAAATATACTCAAGACAAAGGAGCCAAAAAAGAAGATCGTAAAGGAGCAATGCGCTGTATATCATTTCAAATGGGGTCTATCTAATATGGACTTGCGTGTCTCACCAATCGACACCTACATCAGCGCATCAGCGAACACATCCAACCTCAAATTCGTCGATCGGAATGTACATGAAGGAACACGAGGTCGAGAAATCAACCCTGCCGGACAATTTTTTGGTGCTCAAAAAATGCAGAAATAAATTCAAAGGCCTTGTCAGGCTACTAGAAACTATTTATACCAGACCTCAATTCAAGCCACCACTAAACGTGCAATCGGAATCGATTCTTCCATTTAAGACATTCTACACAATAATGATGTATACGAATGCAATCATTATTCAAACTTCAACTCTTTTAAAAACTTAACATTTCTCACTGCTAATAATGATGTTAGAAACATCAAAACGTCGAGTAACGTTCTTAAGTTTAATTTTTACATTTTTCACTTGAAAAATTAACATATGGCAGGGGCACCCAACGAGAATATTGTTGAAAACCACTTAAACATAGCATTGTTAAACGTATTTTAGTATTTAGACGGTAGATATAGGCATATTTTTATCCCCTAAAAATTTTTCATCTGTTCGGATTTCCTAGCTGAAAGTCTAGTGATCCGACAAATTCTAGGGATCAAAACTTACTTTTTCGAAAATTTCAGCCAGAAAAAAGGCTCCCGAAAGTTCTAGGTGACCTTTTAAGGGTAAAAATCCGTTAAAAATGGGCAATTACAGTAGTTTTTAGTTGCTCGAAAATCCGAGGAGAGGCAGGCAAGCAAGAAATTTTACAACAAATAATGTTCCGAAAATTCTAGATCTCAAATCGTCTTCCGAACAGATATTTTCCGAAAATTGTCGCTGGGTGCCCCTGATATGGATCGCTCAATCAGTAACAACAACAAATTGTTGCAAACGTGACGGTACTCTGTTTTCATTAATCTTGCGCTGGAAAAGTGTCCTAAAAAGTAATTACTGGGAACAATTAACAAGGAACAAAAAGGGAAAGCATTTCTGTCCGATTTGTAAGGATTCATTCGTCAAACGTCATAGACCAAATTTGTTAATGTAATCAAAGTTCGTCAGAATCGCCTTCTTTGTAACTAATAGAAACAGAAAGATACCGCTCTGTCTGTAGGAATGGTCAAATTTCGTAGCTGTAGGCAGAGGATTGTCTAGTGAAATCAGACAGAAAACAAGAGATGGGGAACGGAGTTTCTGGAAAGGCCTCAGCAAATCTGAAAACGATTTATCTTGAAGTACATGGGCAGAAGCAGAAGGTATCTATGCGGCTTTTATCGACCGCAACATTTAACGTACGATAATCGCGATTCTTTTGCCGTTTAATGTACATAAAGAAGACAGAGTGAATGGTTTGGTGTACCTTGAAATTTCAAAGTCGCCCCATTCTTCAATACCTTTATTACTTTAACTACCCACTTGCTTTTTCTGTACATTAATAGCTACCACCACATGCTATTCGCTTTCGCATACAAAATTACACTGGTAAACAATAATTCATTTTCTTGAATGTTGAGAATACGTCGATTCAATCGGAATAGATCAATAAACTCTTTCAACGAAAAGGATACTTGACGTTTATTTTAAACTTGAATTTAATTGGGCCTTAATAAAACCATTTTTGTACCCTGCAACTAAAAGCCCGCCTTAAATTACGTATTATCCAGCATATTCTGTTTTCTTACTAAATAATTCTAGCTATCAAAACTGTTATCAAACTTATATGCTTGAATATATTGGGCATACCTTATTCGACGTTATTTGCGGAGCAGTAAACATGCCAGCGGCGGTACAACATGTGTTATCATCAATTATTTATACTTCAAACATCTACCAGTTTTGCAAACACAATTATGAGCTGACACTGGCTCTGTTTTAATAGATCCTACAAAGTTATTTCAACAATTTTAAAATGAATGATACGTCATGTTGTTTATAAAATTCGGGTATTTTGGGGCAGCTGAATTCTCGAGGCTAGTAAATTTTGTGTACAGAACTACTTTTACATAGTTATCAAGCTTTTTTATAGCTTGATCGCCTGGCAAATACCCGGCCGAAGTAATATCAGTACTAAAGCAATATACTTTTAACGGTTTTTATTTGCAACCCTTCCTTTTATCCTATTGATCAAGTTATAGTTAATTTATAAAGCCCTCATTGATTTGGCAGCGTACGGGCGATATACAACAGCATAATTGCAATTCGAGAGGATATCAAGCTATTCCCGGCGTTAAGATATAAGAACTCAGTGTGATTGTCTCCTATTAAAATAGGTTGTATTTTCCAAGCACTGTACTTCTCGAGACATTAAAGATCTTCTCGCATCGGCCGCTGGAGTGAGCCGGTAAGCGCCTATTAACAGCTGTATTAATAGTAATGGTCTTCTCTCACAGCTTTTCTCTTCCTCTATAATGTTTGGTTTCTCAGTGCTACCAGACGAGTGGGATCTCTAAACGTTCCAAATGGAAAAAGACTACTATCTTTGGGACTACCCAAAATATTGACTGACAACTGAGAAATTAAGCTTTTTTTTCTTAACTGATTAATGAGATCTCAGATCCGAATGGTTTTTATGTGATGCGTTACTAGACTGCGAGCAGCCTCTCTTTTTCTTCAGATTTAGTAAGGGGAGTGCACGCGCACGCGAGCGTCTGGCGCCTTCAGTCACGCGCGCGGTCATTTGCGTGTCTCGGGCGTTTATTGCTCGACGGACAAAGAAAAAAGAGAGACTGCTCGTAGTCTACAGGCGCGACGCCCGGGATGATAAACAAGGCATATGTTTCAGGTCAAAGAGAACGAGACGACCAATTATTTCACTTTTTCATCAAAAATTGATATTTTGAATGAGTTGTGATGAAAAGACTTCTACTGAACTACAGTAAAAGGAACATGACTTTACAACCTGAGGCATATTTTTCAACCAGTGCCATGCAGTAAAGGCTTACCCTTCGCTCTAGCTACTTTCTCAGTTTGCTTGTTTGCTTGTCTGTTTGTTTGTTTTTTTTGCTAGCCTTGCAGTGTTTTCTTCCAGCTTTGCAGATGCGGAACAAGTGCTTTGAATGCAACTGTGCTGTTGTGCAGCTGTCTTGCGTGCTCGAGTTAACAATGCCTTGACTAACGGGCAGCAGACGGTTGAACTGCGATCCAGTTCCGACGGAAACCCCAGCGGATGTTTAGATAGATGTATGTTGTTGCTTCTAATTTTGAACAATTGAACCTGATAACTTTATATTTCAGATGGTCCAACATGATGCTTAAGACTCAAGACGGAAGCACAGTATGTATCGAGCCAAATTTGCCCTCGAACACAGCGCGGTATGTATGCCTTTAGTTTTAGACTTGGCTATTATAAATCACAACAAACACTGATTTATTTTTTCTGTGCGTAGGCTAAATTTGTCTTAAATCAACCGGAGTTTCAAAATTGCAGTTTATGGAGGGAGAAACTACAATACAATTCTAGGATTCTCTTCGAGTACTTTGTAGCGATTACGTGTGAAAAAGTCGATAACAAGCATTAGGTCCCATCGCCATAACTCCCATGACTTAATGCAATATTTGCTTAACGCTTTGTTACTACTAGATACGTATAAAGTCAAAGGAAAGCCCGTTTAGTAGAGAGAGAAGCAAAGACATATAGTTTTGATTGAGCTAGGAACAGCGTTAGGGCGGTTCAGTAGTAACGGCAGTGTAGTATACGTAACTCCGACATATAGAAATACATTAATTAGCTCTAGCCTGGGAACAGGCTCCTTTATGGGGACTAAAAAAGCCCAATTAACGGAGGAACAACGCAAAAAACCGCCGGGCGGAAAACTTCTCACCATCTCGCTCGGAGCCACTTCTTTAGGTTTTACGCTTGCTGAAAAATTCGCCGTTTTCGCCCACTAACTAAGAAGCCTGGTTCTTGGCTAAATTAACTCGCTCTCTTAATTTATCTTTTCCGTCTCTTTTTTTAGTTCTAGTTACGACCGCCTCGGTCTTTGATTTCCCGAGGTGGTCGCTTTCGAGAGCGTCGACTGTATTTACTGTTGTTACTTTTTCATTTCAGTTCACCTTATCGAATCGTTGTTACTGCAATGCACCAGAAGCACGGTGAGGGTGTCACACAGTTTGTATTTAGGAAACGCCTTAATTTATGTCAGTGTCAGTCAGTGTATTAGCTATTAGACTAATCGAGGAAGACACTTTTGCGTCTCCTACTGGAGACGGGATCACCATTTGTACTTAGATATCCGCGCCGTTTGTCCTTAATAGGTATTTCAATACCCAAGGTATTGGTCAGGCTGGGGATCGAATCCGTAACACGTCGCTTATAATAAAGCAGCGCTTTGCCGACTGAGCTAACCGCTCAGTCTTAGTGTAGAAAGCGAATTGCATCTTACCCTCCGCAACACGAATGCCTTAGGAAAATCGTACTCTGGGTGTCAGAGTTTTTATGAGGGGTTTCCGGTTTTGATCGTGGCTTCGGTCGCCCGAAGATCTGTCGGCGGCCGACAAAAAATCACCCCGCCGCACGCGAGAAAAAACCTCTGGTACCCAGGGTAAGAAAACTGTTGCTGGAAATAAAATTAGCCTTAGCTTTTTATAAATTTAAAATGAGCTCTAGATACTGTTTTTTGGGTGGTTTACAGTTTTTTCTTTTTTATTGTTTTCAAAGACTATACATGATTGAAAGTTTGATTTCTTAACAATGTAAGCTTTTCAGAATATTTTCAGCACATGCACGTCACGCTCTTGTCGTACTATTTAAATCGTCTTTCAGTTGTCTCAGCTCTGATTATCATTTCTCGTCTCTTTCTATATTTGTCTATGTTTAATTAGACATCTACTTAATATTGCGTCAAAGAAGCTTAATTTAAAAAAAGCTATTGTCGGCAAACGAGACAACCGTTCTTTGAAAAATAGTTCTCTAATTCCTCATTGTAAGATCTACTACAGGTTCTTACAGCCTGCATGGACAATAATACGCACAGCCAACGCGTTACATGCAATAGATAGCTGCACGGATGTCAGTAAGAAAGGGATGAAACCGGCACTATCTCACATTCTGAAAGAGATAGTACGCAATTTGATATTAGAGAGAGACTAACTGATACCCTTTATATTATGGCTGAAAAGAGAAGTGTATTATACACTGTAATAGGATATCAAGTAGAATTATAATTATCATATTAATATATATACTTTTCGTTCGGCACGTACTTAAGAAGTAATTTTTTCCTTTTACCTTGAAGAAGCTTCAGTTCAGTGCTCACCCTAAACCTTGAAAAGAACATTTTGCACATATATCAGTTACACGCTTGCACTTGTCTAGCACTTGAGGCACTTGCACTGCGTTTATGTCACAGTTGCTACGTCGTTTGCTTATGAAGTTGGTTTTTTTTTTCTCATTATCTTTACTTAACTTCGTCATACAATATATAAAAGTGATGTATTTATACAATACATGAGTATATGTATGAGGGGGGCAGCTATATATCCCAACAGATTCCATCCTGAGTTCATTTCTATCAACGAATGCTTTGAAAATTCCTTCCCTTGTAACTTCAATTAACGTTATTTCACCATGTAAATCTTCTTTTCTCCAGCAAGAAATCAAAGACTTTAAACGTTAGTTTTAATTGCGGTCAATTCTAGGTGACGAGGAAGTCTTCGTAAATGTCCTTAGCCAAGTTGCGGACAAGTTCATCAGGTAACTATTGTGATGACGAAACTTATCTCTTTCACTTCCGGCATTACTCTCCGCTTAACAATTGTTGTGAATGATTCAGTATTTATGGGACTGTTGTGGTATCATTTTGTCTTTACTGGAACTGAACACGACTATGATAAAGCGCAAGTGCTACTGAGAAAATTGATGTTGGGAGTGTGTGTTTCACAGCCGTAAGATGCCCGAGATCACATCGACCTTAACCAGATCAGTGACCAGTAGTTAGCAGTGAAACATAGGGTTTTGCTCAGTCGAGTTTTTAGTTCCCGAGTATTGTAGTCTAATTATCTCAATTACTATATATATTACAAATGTTAATTTGAATAATTTCATCCAACAGACCTTTTTACCGATACGGCGGCCATATTGAATTTATTTGATTTAAGGAGTATTATGGGTTGTCCAGGGAGCACTCGCTCAGTATTTACGCCCGCAGAGAACTTCACTGTTTATTTCTAGGGAAAAAGGCAATCACTATTACATCCAAACACGGCACAACGATCTTTTTTCCCATTATAATCTTTTTTTAGGAAAACTTAAAGAAAAATTGGCCCGAAACTAAGCGACTAAAACCGATCTTGCTCATCCCCCATGGGCATCCCATAACACTCCTTAAATCTAAGTAATTCAATATGGCTGCCGTGTCGGTAAACAGGTCTATTAGCAGGAAAATATGCAAAAAGTATTGAAAATCTCATGTGTAGCCATTTAAATGGCTACACATGAGATTCTGGAAAACTGGTCCAAAAAGCGAAGGTTGGTAAAAAAATGCAGTTTTTCCGCTACTAGATGTGAAATCCTTTTTTCCAAGTTTAATGTCTAATGGTTTGTTGTATGACTTACAATTTCGTATCACAAAAAACGAACGCATTCAGATTTTAGTAAAATTTCACATCACTAGCGAGAAGGATTAGGTTGAAGCTTTTCTTGTAGCCCTTGCTCAGCTTTAACATATTTGCCTTCCTTTTCAGGGTAACGTATTCAGTGACTGTTTGCTGGCTGTATACTGTATTTGTTCTATCTTCAACCTTTCTTTTCTTGCCCTGATGTCACTCCGCTCAGCCTGAATCACCATGATATCGCCTTTTTTGAGTAGTGGGTTTCACTTGTCGGTACGGCAAGACAAAGCGGAACTCCCCACACAGCGAGTCAATAATGATGCTTAATAACTTGCCTTAATGATGCATTACCAACCACATAGCATCTGTTGTTCAAGTGAATTCTGTGTGCTTTAGTTTGTAATGTTTTCTTTGCTTTCACAGCACGTTCACAGTGTCTCAATTAAAATCTGAACTCGCCAAGCAGCTGTCCCACTTGGAAAGGAAAGTGGAAGGTATATGTATTATGATTATTGGAATGATCAGAAAAAAAATGCAAGAAATAAATTACTGTGTGACTCTGACTACAGATCGGAGAACAACTTACACAGTCAACAGAGAATTCGATGGTACACAGACAGTGCTTTTATTCTAATAATCTTGGACAAAAATGTTAAAACGTTGCCTTGTCGTAATCTCAAAATAAAGTTCTCGAAAGCACTAGTGATTACCAAAAGAAGATAAAGGGGCTTATCCTCTTTTGTGATTACAAATATTTCCCCCCTCCCACCCCCCCAAAAAACAATGTTAAAATTCGCTGGGATCGTTATTGTTCCGGACTGAACAACAATGATCAGGTTGGGGTCGGGGAACTAGGGTGATGCAATTTCGTGGGATGGGCTTCCTGTGGGCTAAAGAACGCGCAAAATTCTTGACACTTTTTTACGATTGTGCCATGCAACGCCATATGTTATTATAATCGCGACAAAAATATAAGTTAAAGCATCGGGAAATTTTACCTCTATTAGTACAATAAAGAGTTTCCGCAAGCCAACACCATGTGGGAAACACTATTTTACTTTCTATAACAAATCACTATTAAGTTAATTGCAGACCGTTAGTTATAGTGTAACTGATACCCCAATAAATTAAACAACACTCAAAAATTACATAAGCTATATGTTAAGAATAATACAAGAATAGTTCGAGCCTAAAATCGGCAGAAAAAATAAGAATGCTCAGCCTGGGGCGGAACAAACAACGTTCTTGTAAAAAGAACGGAGTATCCACGGTACACGGATTGTCGTCTTCAGGTAGATACCAGTTAAACCTTCGATTTGGTTCACTGTTCAGGATGATTAACTGCATAACGATTTTTTTTGCTTCCGCTTCCAGTTGAGGCACTCAAAGCCATAGAAATGCAGCACTTGAGCGCCGAGATCACTGAGATACGGGAACAAATCCGCCAAGACAGGTAATAATCATGTGATTATCTTGGGAACAGGGTCTGGAAGGGAAGGAGGATGGAGGGGCGGGGGGAGGGGTGGGCTCTGATGCCCGCATTCCCGCCCCTATTCTACGACAATGCCGCATCTTGAACTTCATTAATCTCTACCACCCCAAATATCGCTTCATTCTGATCTTTCCCCACGGTTTGGCGAATCCCACTTCCTGACTGAGCGCTCAAATCCTGCATCCCCTCAAGACATTTTGAGAATTCCCGAATCACACACTGTATTTTGGTCAAATCCCGGATCACGAGAATGCCCTTTTCGAACGAGTGGGAAGTTAGACCTTTCTAGAAAACGCTCACGGGATTGTTTTAAATAGTTTTTTAACCGACTCCAAAAGTAGATTTCAAATTTAAGTTTCAGAATAATCCCTTCCTGGGTTGTCTTAGTACCTCTACATTATCAGTTCCTCCAAACCTGGAGTTGAAATAACTCTTACTGACAGTGCTCAGAAAAAATAACTTCCTTTTTGGATTTAAAATAGCTCCGAAAAATTAGCTCAAACGTAAGGGATTAAATTAGTTTAGTTGCGTCTTAAGATGGCCATCCGCTCTTTAAGAAGAATGAGGTAAACCTTTTTGTTATTTTTCTCTTAAAAAAATCACCTGAATTAAATAAAAATTTTCCACTTTTGTTGTAGGTGCATTGTCTAACCAACCAATTACTTAGCTTTTGTGTTTGAAAAAAAAAACGAACTATATATACGCTGTAATGTCTTTCGATTGATATGGAAAACTGACTTTAATATATAAATTATGCTTTTTAATTTTGAGTTTCAAAAACCTTCAGTCTTAACAAGAGCCATATAATGGGATCCATTATGGCTCCTGGTCTTAAATAATACCCAATGAAAACTGTTTATGTCACTGCAAAAATCACTCGTATTTGCTTGAGAGTAAAAAATCATTTTCCTGGCACTTGCCCTTATTTCTAAGCATTCAAAGCCTTGTGGCAACTTGGAAATACAATTTCATCTGTGATGATATTGAAAACTGCATTGCTCAATAGCTGACCTTTCTTCATTTAGGATCACGTGGCAAGCTATACAAGATAACGTCACTAACAAGGGTAACAAAGGACGAAAACTCAGCATATCAAGGCCTATGCCAAATTTCGTCAAGGTAGGTAGATGATATGTTATTAGATCACTGAACTAGATTGGCAACTTTTTCACAAATACAGAGTGCCTACATTACAGCTACGCGGCCAATGAGAAAAAAACAACAGTTTAAAGTCTCGCTGGCTTTGATGTTATCCCATCCAAGATAATCTGGCGATGCTAAGTTTTTAATTTTTTTTATTACTATTTTTTGCAGTACACACTTTCTCAGACCACTGTTGAACAGCTCAAGGAACCCATTTTCAATATCTGGCACTGGGAGCCGAATGAGGTATCATGCCGCATGTATATATAGTCAATGCAAGTTGATCATGAGATACCCATAAACCCATAGATAAACACGAGACTCAACTCGCTCAAGTAAATTATTTAATATAGCAATGAACATATCTAGAATACGACTGACTACTTACTAAAAAAGTTGTTGTAAAACGGGAAAATTGTTTTACAACCTTACTACGGAATATGCTAAAAGCGATGTTGTGCGCGTTTTACCACCCATGTTCAAATCTATGTTGCAAGTTGCTGAGTTTTGATTTGAATACAGTTGACGCGGGAGTCAACTCCTTATTGCCTGGGGGAGGGGGGGGGGGTGGAGGATTTGGGGCTAATTAAGGTGAAAATTAGCCGATTTTCCCTTTGAATGTTAGTTCACTGAAGTGATCCCCCCTAATAACATTTGACGACTTTCGCGCCCCCCCCCCCCATATCTTCATTTTCCAAGCAAATTTGAGTGGCCTCCCCTTTGAATCCTTCCAAAGTTTTCAGTGATCCTCCCTTTTGGGTTCTCAATTACGACTGATTCCCGCCAAAATCCTAATGACCGGTCCCTTAGTCACTTGCTGCCAAGTTTACCTTAGCCGGTAAAACGCGAACATCGCTTTTCAACTCGTTTCGCAGCAATGTTGCAAAACAAGTTGTACGTTTTTGTTGCCCTTTTTACAGTACATTAATGCGTTATTGCCGGGCAGTGTTGCAATTTATTTTTCGTGGAATCTTATTTCATCCGTCATACGTCCTGCTGAATTAATTCATTAAATTTAGGTTAAACCGAGCTGAGGTAGAAGATTGCTTTTTGTGTTTCATTTAGCGACACCTTCGTTAAAATTTGCAGATTTTGTCATTGTTGGAGCACATGTACAGTGACCTGGGGCTGATTGAAGACTTTGAAATTAACCAAGTTGTCTTAAGAAGGTTTCTGGTAAGCGAAACCACACCTCAAAAAATTAGTCCTATAAGGCAACTATCGACGTTCATGACTCGGTGGAAACACTTTTCAGTTTCCTTGAGTTTAAACGAGTGAGTTTTGATTTTTTTCCATTTTTCTTCTTCGTCTTGGTTAGGCCCATTTGATACTACAGTTGGGACAGTTAGTTGGGACACTCTCTTGGTGACTCTGTGTTGTGCGCCCAGTGTGTCGTAATAGTTTATCATTAAAGCTTAGATAATTGAATGACTAAGACTTAAAAACAGATTATCCATAAAAATGTATTTATTCTCTCCTCTTAAGGGCTTTTTCAGAGACAATGAAACAAATAATTCAAATCAAACATAACAGAGTTAAGAATCCTAGCTGGCCACAGGCATCCAGTTGGCTATTTACAAGCCTAAAAAAACCAGTTTGCCTGTAAACTGTAGTCCTTTTAGCGACGAAAGCCCTTAGGAGTTCTTAAGAAATCGTTGAACCCTATTCAGACCAGACTGGGCGAATTTCGTTTTGTTTACCGTATTTTTTACATTCTTGTTTTATTTCCAGGTGTCTATTCAACAAAATTACAGAAACAATCCATTTCATAACTTCCGCCATTGCTTCTGTGTTACTCAGATGGTAAGAGTGAAGAAAAATTGCAACGCCCTGGTGTTAACTTCCTTTCATATTTTCCTGTCCAATAATCACTACATGTATGAACATCAGGAATATGAGTATGAATACGCAATACAATTCTATCTGACCGGCTGTAAAATTGGTGCGTCTGCTACTATCAGAGCTTCCTCGCATACAAGATAAGCTAGGACAAAAACTTCTATCACTAATTATGAGCATGTTTTTCCTAAAAACTGAACTATTATTCGTCTGGTTGGTAGTATCGTAGAAGTATTTTGTTGTGGGATAAAAACTTATCAGCAACTGTACGAGGTTACTATATTGCCCAAAGAAAAGTCGAAGACTCGATCAAACGAGGTTGGAATGCATGTGTAATCAAACAAAAGGTGTAGAAGAAGCCATGACTGTGTTTTTCTCTCATCGTTTTAGATGTACTGCATTATCCATCTTTGCAACCTAAGAGACGTTCTTTCTAAGATTGATCTCCTCGTTTTGATGACAGCCTGTATTTGCCACGATCTTGATCATCCAGGATTTAACAACACGTGAGTTTATGCAATTGTCAGTATAGGCAGTTAGCCATAACTGCAAAACGGTCAAAACCATTTCACTCGAAGAACTGATTTTTCAGACCTGTAACGACTGGCTCTCAATCTTAAAAACACTTAAAATTCAAAAGTCGTTAGATTAAATACTTAAGGGTAGCGAAACCTCATTGGAAGTTAGACTAATTTTTAAATGGCGTGCATCATTTTTCTTGACTTTTGAGTTTTTTCAATTAACTCTTTAAACAGTCGAACCTCCCGTAAGCGACCACCCAAATATCGAAGCGGATTTAGTGGTCCCTTAGAAGAATCACACCCTGTGGGTCCCTTCCGAGAAGACGTCCCGTCACATCTACCTTAATTTTGGCAAAGAATGTGTTGCATGCAATTTCCAAGTTACCTATACGTGTTCCACGCATGATGTCATTGAAAATTCTTTGTATACTCTGAGTAGCGTAATACATGTACATACAGCGAAAACAAGAGACCACACTATGCGTCAAGTGATCACTTAAGAGGTTAAAAACAATTGAAAACTGTAAAATCGTCAGAGGCCAAAATTTGGTCGCAGTCGCTGCTTATTAGGAGAGGTTTCACATGAAGGTTTGACTGTAGAATCAGCTAGGGACTTTAAGATTCCACGACGGCGACGACAACGAGAACGTCAAACAAGGAATAGGTTGAATATTTAGCAAAAGGACAACGCTGCACGTGTATCACGATTTTTTTTGTCCATTTCTTTGCCTTCACTGCACGACTACGACAGGAAAACTCCTAATTTCACGTTTTAAGGTGATGTTACGAGATCTCAGGACTATTCGCAACGACGATTTTCAGCGCAACACACACAGCGTTGGAACAATGTGTAACCATTCGAAACAATGTCGTAGCAATATTGCCACGCTGCATTGTGCTAAAAATCGATTTGATGGCTTGTGTTTGTACACTTATAATGTTATCCATAACCTTGTTCCCATAGTTACCAGATCAATGCACAGACAGAACTTGCAATTCGCTACAATGACATTTCACCTCTGGAAAATCACCACGCTGCTGTGGCCTTTGAGATTCTATCTCAGGTATGACCTAGAATAGCTCTCGTTCTCACTTCTAACTCGTCATGAATTGAATACTGTTTTATGTGTTTAGTGATGTACAAATATATCTCATGGTTTGCGCCCACTTATTATAGATCAGCAGAAGATCGCGTGCAAATATAATGGGCGGATGTTAAAGCACGCGTTCGCCTTACAATGAATGAAATAGGGTATGTTACTGACTGGCTCTTACCAATGCAATTATGATCATTTTGTATTATTGTGTTAAAAAATACTCATTATGAGGCTAGGTGGCGATGATGACAAATATTAGCCTTTTCAAAAATAGGTGCGTGTAAAACAAAGTGAAACGTAAAATTTGGTCATCGGATTGAATCAGTATGTGACATATCATATATTTAGTGTCTCGTCCTATTTTTTTAACACCCCAGCCTAAGAAGGCGGGGGGGAGGGGGAGAAGGCGGAAGGTGTGTAGGAGGTGTTCGCGGAAGCTGGGCGAAAAATGGGGCAAATACGGCACCAAATGTCCATAATTGTAATGTATGATCATTCTTTAACTTTTCAGCCAGAAAGCAATATATTCGCCAACTTGGGCAAAGAAGATCAAAAGAAGGTTCGCCAGGTGTGTGCTCAGGGTTCAACTTTGAAATATATTTCCCGACGTTAGCTCGTTAGCTCTTTTTCCAAATGTGACGGTTTTGAAGAGTTGGCATAGTAGATAACATGTATTTGCGATTGATTTGCATAAGACGTCCACGGTCCTACCAGCTATCTTTTGCGTCTAACAGGCAAAATTTAAGCTCAGTTCATGGGCCTCGTTACTCGTCCTCTGTTCTTGACTGATCAATTATGTATGGTGCGAAAAAATGCTTTTGAATCCTTTGGATTCGGCACTGTAGTTTGGTTATAGGCAAGCAAACTGAACTTAAAAAAGGAGGCGGCTGATAAAAGCCGACGCTGGATTAGCAGATGATTCATATGGCGATTTTCTACTGGCACTGAACCTAATAGACTAAAAACATAAATGAATATACTTTAATAAAACTCTCATTTAACTAAGACTTCTATATAATGGATAGTTTGAACCGACTTGTAGGGCGGTTGAATCAGTTGCCGATCGAAAGTTGGTTCAAAGTTGAACCTTATCATGCATGCAGATTTGGCCCTATAAAAAAATACTGCGGCGTCCAGTGAGCGCTTAAGATGACACGTAAACTTGTACCCGGATCTCACTCTGTCTTACGCTATAAAGTGAGATCTCCCTTTCCCATGGCCGCGGGAGATTTGGGTACGAGAATAGATGACACGAGGTGGAGGCTTTGGTGAACAATTCAAATCGCCTTATGTAAGGTAATCCAGGACAGTCTTGGATTCTGGATTCCACGCTATGGATTCCGGATTTCAGCTACTGCATTCAGAATTCCTTGTCAGATACCAATCGTTTTCGGGATTCCGGATTCGTTAAGCTGTATTCTGGAGTCCAAAGCCCGGGATTCCGCATTCCATAAGAAAATATTTCTCACATTCCCGAATCCGTATTATGTACAGTCTAACCTCTCCTTACGGACACCTCTATAATACGGACACCTCTCTATTACGGACTGTTCGTTTGGTCCCAGAAATGCCAAAAATCATACATTCCCTACCTCTATAATACGGACACGTCTGTAAAGCAGACACTTGGTTCTGTCCCTTTGGTGTCCGTATTAAAGAGGTTTGACTGTACCTGAAATGGTGCAATTCGTAGAAATCACTGTAATGAGGGCACGGTCTGTTTATTGACACGAAAGTTTGAGTTAAAAAAACAACAACAACGACTGACTTAAAAATTGCAAGTTAAGAGTCTTACACGTAAGTTCAAGTGTTATTCTTAATTTGTAGGAAATTGTGACGCTGATATTAGCAACAGACATGGCTCGGCACAGTGAGATAGTTGAACGTTTTAAAAGCAAGTTGGACACATTCGATTTTAGCAACGCTGATTACGTTGGATCGGTAAGTAGAAAGTTAAATATGAAATTGAGAGAGTGATGATACAATAGATAGAAAGCGGAAAGCGTGGCTGCATACCCCTAAAAAAGAAAGGGGTGGTGTACGTTATCTTACATTAAACTCTATGGGTTCTCCTGTTGCAGAATGTTTTTGATAGCTCGCCTGCACCCAAAGGGTGTTAAGGACTGAGCTCAACGGTGAATCCGATCTTTGTGGTCTTTTATTACTGATACCTGAGCGAGCCAATCGTTTGCGGAATTCAAGATTTCTTGAGCTAATTCGGGATTCCAAAGCCCAGCACTCCGGGTTCCACAAGCAAAATTTCACCGTTCCGGAATCCTGATAACCTATCACGGTGCGAGACAATTTTGAAGTATTCTAATGACGCAGTCGGAATGACACTCTTCACAATTTTTAAATCTACCTTTTAGCTCAAGAAGATTCTTATCAAGTGTTGTGACATTTCAAATGAAGTGCGTCCCATAGACGTCTCAGAGCCCTGGGCCGACTGTCTTCTCGAAGAATACTTTATGCAGGTTTGAACAAATGAAAGGAATCTTTTCTGGTTCTTTGTCAAATGCTTATGCAGAAAAAGGTGATTACTGGCCTGGGAGAGTCGTCTTTATCATCCTTTTTATTCATCAATAGTTCATATGCCTAGTACATATTTTGTCCACGTTGATAACATTTATTTAAATTACGCTGTCTTGGATATCACTTGTTGACGTACTATTACGTTAATTACAGAGTGATCGAGAGAAATCAGAGGGTCTCCCTGTTGCACCTTTTATGGACCGTGATAAAGTCAGTAAGCCTACCGCCCAGATTGGCTTCATCAAGTTTGTACTGATACCCTTGTTTGAGCTACTGAATAAGGTGCGTATCAAATAATAAGAAAGTACTGCAGGTAGCAATAGAAATACTGGCGCTGATGCCAAATGAATAGATAATGCTTCAAATATGCAATATGAGCGATTCCACACACCACTCCCCTTCCATTTTCTTCGGGAAAATCCCCGAGGACAAGCTTAACGACTCAAGAATACAAACTGCGGCAATGTTTGTTGGGGGTTGGCTGGCAAGACCTGTACAACGGTCGCCGAGTGGACTATGGACAGACCTGAAGCCAATCAAAAGACACGACTTTACCGCTGTCTTAACGGTGGAAATTTGAAAAAAAAATTAAGAAAAGAATTAAGAAAAAATTAGAAAAGTTTTGAACTTCCTCTTTGATGCTAAACCACTATCTTGGTAATTTCTGAAGTTAATTTTGTTTTTTGGCACCTTTTAATCCTTCATAGTTGGAGTTGTACCCTAGAATGTACCCCAGAAACCATTATATACCGTAGCTTAATTCGAAAACTTTACTGATGAACGCAATTTACCGTGACAGTTCAATTTCCGGGGTTAAAAGTCACCCCTTTGACAGTCTTGGATTCGGGATTCCACTCTTTGGATTCCGAGTTCCAGTTACTGGATTTCAAATTCCTTATCGGTGGAACTAGGGTCCCAGATTCCTATAGTTAGTGGGATTCTGGATTTCAGGAGTGGAGTGAATTCCAAACCCAGGATTCCGGATTCCAAAGCAAAAATTTCCCGGATTATGCAATCCGCATCGCCTTACATGGGGCGATTAAAAAGGTATCGAAAGATGACTTTACCTTTTTTTTCAGCTGTTTCCTCAGGTGGGTCCAGTGATGATAAAGCCTCTCCGTGAAGCTTATGAAAACTACGAGAGAATGCGTATTGAAGAAGAGGCTGTTAAAGCTGACGCGGCTGAATCCTCGCCCCCGGAAAGCGACTTTGAAGGTTTGAAAGGACAGGACATCAATGCAAATGGCACACAAGGACAGTGGAGTTCTAAAAAGCTGATGGGTGTATCCAAGGAGATCAGGGATATGTTTCACGACAAGAACAAGGAAAGTAAACCGGGAGATGAAGATACGCTGAGTCGGCCTATGATAAAAACCCAGGTACTTAATCAATACAGTTATGAGATTCAGGGAGAAGTTGAATAAGTGTAAGGTAACCTGAGACAGTCTTATATTCTGGATTACACGCTGTTGATTCCGGATTCCTGGTACTTGATTCTGGATTCCTTGTCAATGGAACTCGCATTCCAGGTTCTTATCATTAGCGGAATTCCGGATTACTTGGGCTGAATTCCAAAGCCCATGATTCCAGATTTCACAAGCAAAAATTTCTCTGGTTTCGGAATCCGGCTAACTTTCCATGGGGAACATATAACGTATTTTTAGGTTTTTGGCCCGTGGTGATCTTTTTTAATGGTTTGTCTTGCGATACCTGAAAATGAACCTTGAGCACCTCGCCTAACTGCCCTCGTGCCTCAAAATCCTAATGACTGCTCTCGGCATAATAGGGTAAGAATCGACATAATCCTCACACTTTAGTTTACTCTTTAAAGAATACACTTAGATCGGCAAATTGAAAGACCGTTTAAGCCCATGTTTAATACAATAATTATTATTGTTTTCCTGATCGAATTTATATTCAGAACTATTTTGTCTGTTTACTAATTCAGAGCGAAAAAAACCTCTGCGAGTACCGTAATTACATTACTGGGACGCGCTCTCACTTCTTTGCCGCCTTTTTAGACGCGCTGCTGTTAAAAAAAAAATTAACTTTTACCATTACTTTGGATAGTGTGGATCAGTGGCATTGCCGTTTGTTTTTGGTTGATCACAATAAGAAAAGGCTAGTCCAAGCAGAGTTTCAAACTGTTTCTAAAATGGAAAAGAGAGAAATGAAGATTGCAAGGAAAATTGTGTTATAAATCAAATGCCCATCGTTTTATCGTTATTTTTTCATTGATTCTCTCGCTTTTTGTTTGCAGAGGAAGGCTGATGATGCTCCAACAAGTAGCGTTAAATAACCTAAAATGAAGATTAGCCGATACTGCAAAAATTAAAATGGCTAACGTCCTGGAAATGATGTGCTTTTATCCAGGTTAATTTGCCATTTAATCAATTGTACATAGGACGTTTTCCTAATCTTTTGTAAATATTAGAGCCCATATCACGATGTCTACCACTGTTGTACAATGACCTTTCTAAGCCTTAAATGTTCCTAAGACCGGAGCCTAATATGTTTGTCGTCTGTAGGAAACGACAGCCTCAGTATGTGTCCTAGATCTTAATAAGCTGTCCTCTTTTGTTATGTTTTTGCCGTTGCAGAAACCTTTGTTGCCGGTTAGCTTTTCTATTTAACTGTGGGTAATGTTCAGCGTCGTTTTTAACTTGTGTTCAGTCGACTATTCGTGATCTAAAAGACTTTGAACGTTGCCCAACTCTTAGGACATTTTATCTCTCCACGTCTTGAAACTAAAAGGGTAAAAATTCGTCTTTTCTCACAAAAAGCAATACCATCACTCTTCATTGGTTCAGTAAAGATTATTTTACCACCCGGTTTCTCCATGTAAAAACCTTTTTCTGCACACATATTTAATTATGCGAACGACAAAGTAATGATTTATTGCCTTGTTAAATAAGGAACCTTGTACTATAAAAGCTGAAAGCAGAATAAATTCTTCATCTTGCGATAATTTATTGACTATTTTTGTACTTAAAAATGTAAGTCACGACTTTGCAGTAGGTTTAGCCTGGAGTTCAGCCGTCTCCTCCCGACGCAAACACCTGAGATAGAAGACGTCTCTGACGGAAGTTTTTCCACTCGAGGAGACGGCTGAAATTCAGGTTAAAGGCAATCGTGAGCCTTTTTGCCCAATCTAAGCCGTGGATTCCGGATTCCAGGTACTGGATTCCCGTCTTTGTCAGTGAAACTTGGATTCCGGATTCCGGATTCCGGATTCCGGATTCCAATCTTTAGTGGGATTCGGGATTTCGTTGAGCTGTATTCCGGATTTCAAAGCCCAGGATTCCGGATTCCACGAGCAAAATTTTCCCAGATTCCGGATTCCTCAAGCAAAAATTTCCCGGATTCAGGAAACCGAAATCTAGGGCATGGGGGTGAGCCTTTATTACACTAGCCTGAGTATCACGCCTTCCTAAGGGGGCTTGGGGAGAGGAGATTTTAGATGGGGGCGGGGGGCTTCCATCCTTCCCCTTTTCCCCCAGAAACGCCTGATACTCAGGCTATTATTACGCTAACAAAGAATTTCAACATTTTTTTAGATTATAATGAGCGTAATCCTTAGCTTAGAAAAAGATGTGAACTGGACTGTCTGCTTGACATTTCGCTTCTTCTTTGCGTCTTCAATTATTTAAATAGACATGAAATTTAGAGTTCTGGAAACTAGCAGCGTAGTTTATCTGTAAGCAAGCAGTGGGCCCTCGGTCTAGATTAAGAGCAGTCTCTCTCTTTCTTCAAGACAGACTGCTCATAGGATACCCTCGACCCATATTTCAGCAAGCGGTATAACGTATCTTCAGATGCAGGATTGCGATAGAAGAGTCGCGAACGAAGAGGCCGCATCCCTAGAGATATAGCTTGGAAGGCTCGTTGTCAACGTTTAATGACCCTGCATTTTCTTTGTCTCATCGCGAGAAAAAGTTCTTAATTGAATTCATGGGTCCATTTGTCTTCCGGTTCAACTGAAGTACTCTCAACTGTCTTACGGCGTCCTGAAAGACAATTTTTACATTGATATTATTAGCTGCTGATGTTTCGTGAAAGAAACACTCGTATTCCGATGCAAACTCCAAAGCCTCTTCATTGGACACTGATCTGGTGTGATTCAGATCCACCTTATTCCCGACAAGAACAATAGCTGTTTGTTGACCTTTTTGTTTCTTCAATTCTCGGATCAGTTTTATGAGCTGCTTTGCTGTTTGGAACGTCCTCGGCTCGTCGATGGCGTACACTACAATGAAACCCTCGTTTTGGCTCAAATACACCGGTTCATGCTAAAAAAAAAATAAAGAATTGCCCACATTAATTGGGAGTACTGTAAGTTAAGAAAAACCTCTTAGCTTGGGTACATGCATTAGCTATTGGGTACACCGCACGTACACAGCACACGTTTTTCTCGGCAAGTTTAGCCGGGGTGTACCAATCTGTTAAAGCAGTTATATTGCTTTGTAACCGTTTCGATATATTCTTGTACCCTTACACATGCTCATGTGACTACTTCTCTGTCTTTGAATGCTTGTCGACGGGATGGACCCTGGAGATTTGGAATTTTATAGCGGAAACACTGCTATGACCTGTGAACAGGCTCGATCTCCAGTGAGGGTACAAATGGTAATAGGATTATCACAAAACAAAATAAAAACAAAAAAAATTCCGCCGAACACCCGATCAATGAAAACAACATTTCACGAACAACCAATGAAAATCTCGGATTTTTTCCTTGTTACCAGCGTGTCTGCCGGAGAACATCCGCTGGTCAAGAGGTCTGGGGCTCTGCGAGGTGACGAGATCTTTATTTATTTAAATGATATTCGTTCATTATTATTAAGGAACAACAGTTGAATCCTTTCCGATTCATTGAAACGAAGTTTTCCACTTCCACACTTGCAGTGTTAAAAATTTACAAAAACTGCTTTGTAAATGTGTACGTATAAACAACAGTCCATGATCAAGTCTTCACTCACCGTGCTTGCTGTGTCGGTGATGTGTAATACCGCTGGCTCCTCGTCAACTTCGTAACACATATCATAGGTCAATTCTGCAACAATGACAAAAGTTTGGACTAAGTATGATGTGGAGGGAAAAAGGGGTTGGAGGGTTGGTGTGGGCAGTGATGAATCGAACCCAGCTCCAAAGGTTTTAACTAATTTTATTCCAAAGCTCCTGCTCTTGGAAAAAATTTCTTAGGATTTATATGTTTAAATAGTCAAATAAATAAATAAATGAATAAACCAACTGACAAGTCAAGTCAAACGCAAAAATTCCATCACTATAACGAATCTTAAGATCTAATATAAGGCTAAAACATTGAAGTATTGAAGTTATAATCTTTCTTAAATGTTCGTTCAAGAATAGGACGGAGAATATAGAGGCCGTGTAGACGATCAACTTTTTTTTTCTATTGCTTCCACACCTGGAAACTGTTACCGCGTTGAAATTTTGTACGGTGTCTCAAAATAGCTATTGGCCACGATAAGCTCTATCCCAAAAATAGCCACTGTCACAATATTTGTCAGTAATATTTATAGCACAGTAAAGATACAAATTACTTAAACACACGCGATGTTAATACCAGCTTGACACGAGATAAAATGGGATAGAAACAAAGAGACAAAAGAAAGTTCCATTGAAATTAAGGACAGCTGCCTGATCCTATGCGCATGCGTGCATAGACCTTATCTCTATTGTGTTTCCTATTGCCAGGCGTTATCGGTTTATTGTTATCCGTTTGACCAAAAGTTTTTCCTGCGGACTCGCCGGATATGGATCAAACCCACAAAAAGCGATAAGCCCCTCCCTCTACCCGCCCCCCTGCTAGCAAAGAAAAATAGATACAGAGACTTGTACAATCAAGTAAAAATACAACTTACCAAGTGTGGGATCGTACTCGTGAATAAATCTTCCTGTTGTAAATCGAACCAACAGCGCTGCAAACAAAAATGAAAAAGTGTAGAAGTTACAGTCGAACCTCTCTTAAAGACACTCTCTAATGAGTTGGTCGCATGAAAAATATAACATCACTAATTTGGAGATTTACAAAGTTGTAGACTTATTCTTTTCCGTAGCTATTGAATTTAAATGTGTGTGAATAACAAGTCACAGATTTGTTTCTAGAAATTGCATGCCTAAACCATAAGCTACAATAACTATAACCATACACCACGTCTTTAAAGCATGCGTAATATTTCAAATTGACTTAGATAACAGTGACCCATTGACATATTCTTGTCGATTGGTAAATATCTTTTTCAAGTGTTTTCCAAAATGCACAGGGCTACTCAGACACGTGCCTGTTGAAAACAAAGTCTCACAGCTGCTTAAAACGGCTGCATTCTCCCTTGTAACTACAAAGATACTTAGCTTACACGGCGTTTTATTCTCGCTTCTTACATTTGTTCGACTGATACAAGGAAATCTACGGCCAGCTATAAAAAGGAATTATTGTCGTTGTTATAAAAAGAAATGAATCGAAATTCTTCTTCAATTTCCTCTATACAGTGGCCCTCTGAGATAAGCCTCTGTTTGCCACAGTTTTAGCGCATGGTTGTGGTTCTGCCCTGCAATTCACAAGTTAAGAGGGACCATTATAACAAAAGTAGATGAATAGATAATTGCTTGATGATAGTCCTTATAAAAACGCTATGGATATATGCCCTGCAGCCAGGAAGGATCTGAAAAAACTAAATGCCCGGCAGTCAGAAAATTTCCTAGACTGCAAAATCCCTGTATCCTATCTTCGTTTAGAATTACCAAGCAAGCAGAAAAACAGGAATGGCTTCGCTGCTGAGTGCTTGTAGTTTCTTGGGCCATAGAGTAGAGTCTTGGTCGTTTCGACGCTTAAAAAATTTCGTGAGTAGCAGCGCGTGACTCACCGGCACGTTTTCACACAGGCTATTAAATAATCTCGGCAGTCTGCTTTAACATGTTAAACCGTTTATTTAACCCTTTACACCCGCTTGGCTACTCTGAAGGTAGGTGAAATACTTTTTGTTGAAATTCCCCTGATAATTCGGACTGCCGGGCATTAAGGCTGAGGATAAACCGTGCCCGGAAGTCTGGCACTGCTTCTCACGAAATTTTTCTAGCATCGAAAAAACGTCGACTGCACTCTTTGCCCAAGAAACCACAACCATCCAGCTGCGAAGGCCAATCTTGTTTTCCTGATCGCTTGGTAATTAAAAAATGAAGATAGAATATTCTCGAACGATTAGAAAAAGGGATTTTGCAGAGATTCTAAAAAAATTTCCGACTGCCGGGCACTTAGTTTTTTTAAAACCCTTGCCGGCAGCTGGGCATATAGCCACAGCCCACGATTATTGGTTCAGTTGCAAAGACTTAAGTTAAATGCAGATTCAAAGTTTAGAATTGTGGACAGACTTATCCTTTTTTTCCAGTAGACGTTAACTCATTGAACACCTCGTAAAATTCAGAGGAGTCACTCGTAGCAAAGGACGATATGAAGGGTTGGCAATATATACTTGATGTCGGAAAAAAAAGAAACAAATTACTCCTTAACGTAAACAAATATCGATATTGAGTTTCAGTTATGAAAAGATCTCAAAAAGAAGCCGAAAAATATTTACTAAAGCGATTAGGAAATGCTTTGTTAAGAGTTCCTGTTATGAAAATCATTCATTTTTATCCGACAGAATCTTTTTTGAAGAAATTGGTTAGGATTCATCGTAAAGTGTTATTGTGTCCTATAACTTAGCGCACCGCTCTACGACAACAATCACCCGTTAAGTATTTGCATAGTGTTATACATGTATACAAGTTTTGTTGTTTTAACAGTTTCCTCTCCAAAGCACGCATTTTCAACACTTTTCTTTAATATTGAAAAATAGCACAGCTGGATCGTGTATTAAAATGCCCCTTTCCTCGCGCAGAGTATCATTCACACAAGTCACGCTAACGATGATGGCTACTCATTAAAGTTACCGTCACTTAGAGAGGGCTATCATCATTTCAATTTTCCCATTTATTATAAACCAGTCCAGTTGTACGATGTAACCATTTTTGTGGCCTCGTTGCAATAAAGTCGAGTTATGCTCTTTATCTAATTAATCTATTAATCCTGACCTTCCAAATACAGCCATTTCTATCACGCTTCTCAGTTTGTTGTTTTAGTATCAAACTTCTGACGGGAGAAGTTTAGAAAATTAGTGCATTTATTATGATTTCAAAGATCATCTACGCTTATTGAACTAACCTGATTTTCCAACACCTCCTTGACCTAACAGTACAATATTGTAATCCCTAAAAGAACTGCTGCGTCTTTGTAGCGAAGTAGAGGCGTTCTTTGTATTTGACACTGGATTCGATGCCTGTCCAATAAAAGGTTCACTGCAGCTGTCTCTTCGTTTTGGACGATTTTTCGCCGGTTTTTTGTTTAAGATGGGTGATCCTGGAGAGACAGGACTTGGGCATTTGGGCGAAGGACTGTCATAGTCAAAAGATTGGTTCAAATCGTTCGCTGAAATCAGAGATAGAGGCGGGGGTGGGCTACATCCTCGCTCATAATCTTTTCTGCCTCCGCGTTTCGTTTTCGACAGTTTTGGCTGCCCATCTGGAGGTGGGATGATGCGATCTGTTTTTAGAAGAATGCCTCTTGTCTCGGAGAAGTGTTGTTGAAGGACAACGGCCGGTGCTGAGCCCCTTCGCCGAAGCATTTCCTTAACTTGACGTTATCCACCAAAATCCGAAATGCAGAGCAAAGCGTTTCTGTGGGTTAAGTTGAGTTTAAGCTTGGCAAACGCTTCTCAAACTCCTGCATGAACCATCCACCTCGCGAAAAATGAGCTTGGCAAAATTCAAGTGAATTTGCTACGAAAAAAAATAACGTGAAACCAATTGTCGATCTATCGAAGGTTGACTGCGTCTCAATGCTGACTTTTTCTCTTGTCTCATCCAAATAACCTCGCGAAAAGATCAGCTGAAAGATAACTAATTGACTTATAAATCAATGGAGTGGAAAACCCTTTTGCCTTGCGGCACGGTCGATTACAGGTTACTGACCCTTCTCTTTATAGGAAAGCCGCCTGCGATCAATCTTAACAAAATCCGATAAATGAAGGCAAAATGGTACAAGTTTCAATTTTAAGCTTAGAGGTTTCACTGTGTGCAGCAGGAACCAACGAAGCATTCTAAGACTGGGCGTTTTTCGAGAACAGATTCACATCCGACATTATGACGTTTCGTGAAAGACGAGATACTACTCACTAACAACTATTTCGTGCAAAGTGTGAGTCACTTTCATGAAAGATTTGTAACTAATTACCGTCGAGAGAACATGTTAGCAGTCTAAAAACTGTAAAATATGAACTGACGACAGGCAACCGATTGGGGATATTTAGGATTACGGGAGAGGGTTCTCTGGGATCTCTCTTCGCCGGGAAATTCTTGAAGGTGATTTTAAACAGGGCAGCTGCGATCCAACGGCCTGAAAACCTTCTAGACAAAAAACTCGAAAAGGGTGTATAATCCGGGCGGAAATTGGCAAAGATAAGGGACAAAAATAAGCTCCACATGGAAGGTGGAAATTTCTGCCCCAAAATTTTTCCTTGAAAATCAAGATATCTCAGTGTAGTAAGCCAAATCGCTTTGGCCTTCTGCTTGTATGTCCCGTATTTATTACAAACCCGGTCTCTGGTCAACCAACCCCATCAGAGGGTAAAGCCCCGGAGAAGCTGGTCAACCCGACTTTAACCTAGGCTCGATAACCAGCGTTCAGGAAAATGAGCCCGCACTAGTCCCCCGAAAGAGCGAGGACTCGGGAGAGAGGCAGAAATCGAGCCGACGTTTTCCCTTTCCCTAAAGCCACCATTCCAGGCTCCAAGATGATAGTTCCGTGCAGTCGTGCCGTGAAAAGTACAGCGAAAAACGCGCGGGAGCTGAGGAGTGGGAGGGCGGTCTCTCTCCTATTTTTCCCGCCACAGTCCTTCCCCAGATCACACGCGTCTTATTTTCGCTACGCCCCTACTACCTGAGAGCCTGGCATAAGCTATTTTTCCATAGCCCAGCCAGCCTATTATCAAAATTCAACCATGGCTCCACCCCGTGTGAAAACACAAGATGCACAAGGACCAGGTTGGAGACTCGTATGTTATGAAGGATCTTTTTATTTCCCCAACAAAGCGAGAAGGAAAGTGGGAGATATCAGTTTACAAGCAAACCACTCTCGTAAAAGTGCAAGTTGTTTTATTTTATTTTTACAACCTATGAAATGATAACATGCACAGCATTGCGTTGCGTGATAAGCTGACGCAGCTGTCACGTTACGTTTTAACGACTGAGCAAAATTATGCCTAAAAACATTTTTACTCTAATTCCTCTTGGAGGATCCTCTCTAAGGTTTAGAATACAAATAGCATGCTTCACGGTTCTCATGAGTAACACGAAAACGGACTAGTACTCTTACCAAATACAAGTCTTCCAGGTAATGTGTAAACGAAACATATCGTGCGTGTACGAGAAACCCTGTTTTACACCTCAAAGGCACCAATTATCAGAAATAAACTCCACTCAATGGAAGAGCAAGGCAACTTAGGCCCCTCTTTTTTTAAAGTTTTTTCAAGTCTTCGTTTTAGAAACATGAACAAAATTGAGAACTGGAGTACAAAAAACCTCATTCAAAAATCTCGGCAATATTACTTCCTTTCATATAATCGTTAATCTGTCCTAATTACCTTGATTGCAGCTGCACAAACAATTCAAAAGAACCTTAACCTTGAAACGAAACATGGGCCAGTTATCAGAAGAATGAATAAATTGGCCGCCATTCTTGAATAAGGTGTATTATGCTACTTCACAGACATCGGAGCACTGGTAACCAGACAGCCAGGCATCGACTGAGGAGCCAGCCACTAACGAGAGTACCGCTGACACTAACACCGTAAACACCTAATATATTTGGAAGCACATTTCATGTAGTGTGCCGCAAGCAAAACCAGTCTGATGCAAGTGGAATACTTAGCAAGCACTCTTTTCTTTGTTTGTTTTGTGGCCAGAATCTCGTTGGATTGTTTGAGAGACAATAAACAGCCCAAAAAAGTTATTAGGTGTTCAACGTTTTCATGGTTTTAAGTCGCGTTAGTTTTACTCGATTTAACCTTTAAAAAGCATACAACCCTTAAACTTATGATATCTACAAACCTTTTGTAATGACAAGTTGAATTACCTGATTGCGTACGTTTTAATCTACACTGTGAAATGCCGAATTGCTTTTTACGAACATCAGTTAACTAAAATTGTTAAAAAAAGACTACTCTACGATCTTCAGCACGCAATTCTTACGAAAGGACACAATTACAAAAGCAATTTATATATTTTATCAACGGCTCAAAATTCACGTGCCGTCTGCATGGAAGTCAATTTCAACTTCAGGTAGTGATCATCCAAACGTTTTTTCTTTCAACTTTTCTATAGATTCCTTAACCTGACATAAACATGCATAAGGGCGATGGTTATAAAAAAGGTTCAGGGCGTAAGGCACAAGATAACAGTGATCTTAAGCAAGGACGTTTTTAAGCGACGCACGTCAACTTGAAAGCAGACTTCTTGCATTCTTAGGCAATGATTTTGCCCAAATTTTCGGGAAAATTGTCGCTATAAGAGTTGACACACTTAGTAATACAAATCTGGTAGCCTCAAGGAATATTATAAGAGAAACAAAGCTCACCTCCGGTTGACGTGCGTGGCTCAAAAAGCTTTTGCTTAACCTCCCTAATGCTCTTTACAGAGGCTATGTTCAAACTATCCGGGATGGTATGAATAGCAACGGCCCAGAGCTAGAACAGGTCGTTCACACACATCGAATATCGTCCTGGAGCGCTTGGCCGAAAGGATTTGGTAAACTAAATCCCAGACTTCACTCTTGAATAAATCCTGAACATTTACTTCTGTCTTTACTTCTCGCTCCTACCAATTCGCTTCCGCTAGATCCGACCAAAGTGTGGCACAGAATTTATCCGATATGTGACACTCTTCTTCTCGAGATCGGCACTGCGCAGCTTCGCTCCTTTACAGAAATCGCGCCGCCACAACCGTCCTTACGTGTGAACCAAAGCCCCGTAAGGTATGGTTTCCGTGTTGGCAAAAAAGCCCATCCAGTACGGCGTTAACATAGCCTCAGCCGCAAATTGTGATACGTTGACCCTTCAAACCCTAAGATCAAAATTTGAATTCTCTTTTGTTGCTCCTATTCATTTCCTACAGAAGCAGTGGGGAGAAGTTGATAAAACGAACGAATTCATGTTGTGTGATCATGTCCTTAATTCTCATGACCGCTCTGTTTTACAATGCATTGATATTACAAGGAGAAATTTGATGCTGATCACTCTTAGGGCTTAAAGGGTTAAAATAGAGCAAAACAGTCAATCCAAAACAAAACAATCAAATAAACAAAAACAAGAAGAAAACTTCACTTAAATCTAAACAGAATTGTAATAATACGAAATGAGTCTAATTAGATTACAAAAATGTAATTACTATACTCGCTACAAAACTATGCAGAACCGAACGAAATTTGCGGCAAGATCTGGATTTAAGCCGTGACAAGTGGTTCATCGTCGGAGAAGCCCTGGATCAAGGGAACCTCGTCATCTTCTAAGAAAAAACAAAAACAAAAACACTCATATATACGCTTATTAGGCTGCTATACAAAGCGCTTGACAACTGGTTCTTGTAACAAAAGCCCTAACACGATACGACCCTGCGTTTTCATGATACCCAGTCCTGCGCCCCTAACCCCAAAACGTCCCAATTGCATGGCCCATTCAAAATTCTAGATCTGTAATATTGAAGCGGAATTCCCTTGTCCTGTTCTCTATACAAAGGGACGGGCCATTAGAGACCTTAAGGGGGTTGGCTGGGGGGTGGAGGGGATGAGCCAAGTACAAAAAAAATATTTGTGCAAGAGAAAATCTTGTGAAAAAAAATCATGCATGCCAAGTAGACCTAAAAAAGATTCCTACACCAGCCTAAAAAAAAATCATGCCAGGGAAATATTAACGACAACAAAAAAAATACATGCGGCTCCAATATTCCCCATCCACCCAAAACAACTTTTCTAATGGTCCCACCGTCCCTAAAACGAACTGCATAAACTGTGAACGGATGATTAAACACTTCATTATATAGCTGTTAGTTAATCCGATATTGTCAGCAAAGCTTTTATCCTTTAATTTTTACGAACTGTCCAATTAAGGATTAATTTGGATAGTTTCAGATAGGACTTTCTTTTACAAATGGGCAAACTGTCCAATTTAAGAAAAAAAAGGACAGCTGGTCTGAGCCAATCAAACGCCAGAAAATACAACAGGCAATGAAAAATAGCCAATCAGCGCAAAGTCCCTGCGACAACGCGCCAAGAAAGTCTCCTTAGCTGACGGCGGAAACTTTGGACAAGAATAAGAAAACACTGATAGTTGTGTTTAGATGTTGGCATTACAAAACAAACGGACAAAGTCTGCGGAAATCGTTTGAGGTCATGAATGAAATGCTTTATAAAATGTACACTTAAATACAAAATGCCAAAGTAGGAAAGAGCAATAAGCTTACTGGTTCTACGTTTGTTTATTTGTAAAGAATAAGTTAAATGACCTATAAGAATAAACCTTTTTTAGATCTTGCAGTGTGTTTTTGTTTCAACTAAAAACGGACGGGTTCAAGTGTATAATATTTTGCGTCTGTGACAAGCTAAAAAATCTGGATTAACTAACGAGCTGCATATTAATAAGTAAGAGGACTACATGTTTGTTCAATTTGGAAACAATTGAATTCAAAAAATTCTTCTGACAGCCAAATTAGACTCGGCCGTTGACTGTCTTCGGAATTTTTTTCATCCAATCATTTCCAAATTGGACAGAATGTAAGTCCTATTAGTATAGGTAATCACATGATTTCGAGTGCAATTTGGAATAAATAAGCACGAGTAAATTTTTCAAAGATCAACAAAAGGGCACGAGCCAGTAGGGCGAGAAAACTTCGTGGTCTTTGAAAAATTTACAGGTGCTTATTTATTCCCAATTGCACTCGAAATCATGTGATTACCTGTACTACATATATCAATGAATGGTTTTGTTTCCGGGTAATGTCAATGTTTTCCGAGGCGGAAATTCATTAAACCTCGCTGTAACAGCGGTCGTTGGTCAACATTCGCGGTAACAGTGCACTGTTACTTGCTGACGTCATAGATTAGCTGCCCGCTCAGAGATTTTGGTGGGAAACAGTTTCATTGTTTGATATCATGTGACCTCGAAGTAACCAATGAGAGCGCGCGCAGTTGGGAAAAAAAATCCAGCTATATAACACTAAACAAAGATAATTATGTCATTGTTTAATATTAACATAACCAAAAGCAGAAATGAAAATCAAATTTTAACTAAGGATAAAATTGAATCACAACAGATACTCACCTGAGTGGAAAGTTATTGCACCGTCCTCATCCACTGATCGTCTAGTCATAAGAGCAAACATGGAGCGCTCGAGACGACGGGATTTACGAATGAAGATACCCAAAATAATGATCAATATTAAACCGACAATGGCGACGGGAACAGCCCATACCACAGGACTAAGACCTTTCTTCTTGTCGCCGGTTTGCTTTCCTGCGGTTGGCTTGACATTGCCGTCATTGGCTTCTAAGGAAGTAATGCAAAAAATGGAGTTCAAGTCCATCCTGATGTTGGTAAGTTTGACTGATACGCTCGATAAAACGTAGTCAGTGTACAGCCGCCCCCCTCCCAAAATCGGAAGAAAACAAGAAACTGAGATGAGGCGGCTGTAAACAAGCTATATAAATATAAAATTACGTCTAAACGAAACAAAACAATCACAGCTTCATGACATATCACGAGTTTGGTAACTCAAAATTATCAACAACAGAGATGAACTGCTAAAACTGAACAGTTTCTCTCTGACAGTTTGCAATCTGATTTAATCTTCCCCAATGTTGTTCATCCGTTGCATTTTTTTTAATTTGCCATCTAAGTTCTAGGTTACTTCACTGACTCAGGCAGTTATTATTTATGTATTTTTATCCTTCGTCTTCTGAGCCAGTTTCGAATTATCAAAATCCACGTTTGGCTGGACTTGGCTTTTGTATTACAGTGGAACCTCTATTCAAGAGACACTTCCATTCAGAGGACAAAAAATTTGGTCCCGGAAAAATGTTCGCATAATCTTTGTACCTGTTACCTCCACTGAAGGGGCACCTCTATTTAGGAGAAAGGGACATTTTAAACCCAGGTTTAGCCTCTATTCAGGGGACACATTAGCATTCAAAACTTGAAAGACAACAAATAGGGTTGACACCTCTAAAAGTACACTAATCACTAATCTCACATTAATCAACTTTCTGCACCTGTGGAAATTCAACACACAATATCGCAGAGATAAGTTTATCATGATTTTTTTTTCATTATCTAGCTGCTTTGATTGCAGCAGATTCTGAGGCAGAATAAAAAATATATACCGTATTTATTCGATTAACCGCCCTGGGAGCTTATTAAATTTTTGGACCTTGAGAGTGGGCGCTTATTCGAGGTGGGCACTTATTCGAGGTTGGGCCCTTATTAAATTTTCATCATTTTGAGCAAGTGTAGTATGTTTATTTTGCAACGAAACAATAAATGGTAAGATGTAACAAAGCAAATATAAACTACCCTTCCTCTTTAGAAAACTCCATCTCCGGGGAATTCTCTTTATATTAGTACTTATTCAATTTCAATCTCATTGTCACCCAAGTGGCTGGGGTGGTGGGTGGGCGCTTTCGAGGCTGGGTGCTTATTAACTTTTTCAGCCTTTAGGACGGGCGCTTATTCGAGGTGGGCGCTAATTCGAGGTTGGGCGCTTATTCGAACAAATACGGCATTTCCTTTGTTTGTTAATTAATAACAAACCTCAGCCCAATCTCCATTCAGGGGACACCTGCCTCACTCCTGAAAATTAAGGGTGTCCCTTGAATAGAGGTTGCATTGTAAAATTCCTCCGCCTCGATACCAAGTATGAATTTCAATAATTCGAACCTAGCGTATGGGGCACTGAGGTCCGTTAAGTCTCAAGAATAAAAATGGACGGCAAGAAAGAGCAATACTCACTATCATATAATCCAACTTGGTATTCGCTCGATCCAAAACCACATAAAGCATTGCAGCGAACGTGGAAGACATATTTTTCACCCGGCTGAAGGTCTTCTTCGTGGTCCTTCCGTTTTATTTTCCAACTCGTTGTTTTTGCGTCCGTTTTCGTATGATTAACCAGCTCTCCTGTTCTTAGGTTCGTTACTATTATTTCGTAGTACTAAAATGAAATACAAATTGAAAATAAATAAAATAAATAAACAACTGGGGTAAAAATAAGCCAAATAGGTTATACACTGACCTATTATTGTTTGCGTAAATCAGTTCATTTACCGAAAAACAGACGAGAAAGTCTGAAACCGGTACCAAAGACGGGTTTAAACAACTGGAACACGAATTTAAGTTTGGAACATTCCGTCCGGAAAACAGGACTACCATTTCAGTCGTTCTGATGCTCTGGATATCCCAGTCCAATGGAAAGGCTCGAAAACCCCTGCTTCATTTAAACCCAAACCGGAATTTCCGAAATTTGTTGGTAAATGGAAAGCACCCAGTACGTGCGGGGAAAGAAATGGAGAGATTACTACCAGTCCATAACATTCTTGGTAGTCAAGCACGTTCGCTATTCAGTTAGCCAGTTAACGCTAGGAATTCCGAGGAAAAATTCGAGCTATTTACATCCAAGCAACGTCCACTTTGGCTCTACGTCTCCCGTTCTCACCCAACCCTTAACAATTAACAACATTGCGGCACAAAAAAATCCTCATATACGCGTGATACCACGACGACCAAGTGTACGCACCGATAGCGTCTTGTTAATTATGGTTTTACTTTTGAGTCGCGAGAAGTCACGCGAGAGCTTCCGAACAAACAGCACTTCTATGTGGTTTCTTATACTTTTCTAGGTGCTTCTAACTTTTAAGACTGTGGATGAAATCCTACGGTGTAACCATTTAAATGAGAGCTACAACGTGGTTCTAACTTTTGAAACTGTGGATGAAATCCTAAACTATTACCATTCAAATGAAAGCTACTGAAACAGTGCTTTCCCGTGGTACTGATTATTATGCTATACAAACTGGTGCTTACCCTTGAGTCTGCGTGGATTCTGTGGAAGAAGTTTTAACGTGTTCCAATTCAAATGAAAGCTACCGATCAGTACTTTCATACGCTGTTGTTCACTATGCTTTACAAAGTGGTTCTTACTTTTGAGTCTATGGATGAAGTTCTATCGTGTGCCAATTGAAATGAAAGCTACTGATCGGGATTTTCTGTGGTGGTACTATTTATTATTCTGTATAAGGTCGTTTTAACAGACCTGAGTGTGCATGAGATCCTAATTAGGTCAAAGGGCAGAACGCATCCAAAGGTTCACAGTTAATCTCTTACCTTAATATCAGCAGCCTTTACACCAGGTGGGGCTTTCCATGTCAACAGAAAACCCGTCTCACGAGCTTTTGTCCAATCTGTGCTGTTTGCGTCTTCCCCACCAATGAAGCTAACCGCCAGGTTACTGACACCCTCAACTGAAGGATTTATTTCAAGAGAGACCGTCTTGTTCGCACTAGTACCACGTTTTGTTTGCGCTTTGACCGTGAAATCGTACTTGTTACCACAAGGGAGAGTTAGGTCAAGGTTTGTGTCCGTAGTAATATTTTTGATGGTATTGAAACTGTAGCGGTGACGTTTAGTGATAACCAAATAGTTCTGGAGGAATAAGCAAAGAAAGAGACACTCACATACTAGTTATACAAGCACCACCGCGGCAGAATTAGCTTAGTCGGTAAAGCGCTTGACTGCAGAGTGGGAGGTCGCGGGTTCGATTACCGGGGCCGAACCAATATTCAGGGTCTTTAAATAACTGAAAAAGGAAGGTACTACCTTTGCAATGCAAGCGGCTAGACCTTCAAGTGGCTCGCATTACCACGGCGGTCCCCCAATTAGTATTTTCGTGCTAAATACATGGACATTCAAATAAAATGCATTTGTTTTATAAGCACAGTAAAATATTTGTTTTATCTTGCGCATTTGATAAGGCGCGTGTGATTGACCGTATTCCGGAATAGAAACGAATAGAATAAGCCCTAGAGATCACTTGTCCTGGCAGTCAGTGCACTACAATATCGAGAAATTACAACGGAAAGATGCATAGAGAGTTTAAATGGACCAAAAATCACAGTAAAAGAGAAATGTAAGAAAATATTTGCGTATTCTCATTCGAAATGCGACTAATAGACCCTTAGTTTTAACTGTCATTTCGTTCATTTTTTGGTAAGTATTCAGATAATTGACATTAATTCGGGGCTTTCCCCTTACCAAAAATTGCTGGGCAAATTATTATTATAATTTTTTTGTTCTTTTTTTTTTCTGTAATGCGTCTGACAGAGAACACAAAAGACAGCCATGACAAAGTCCGTTTAATACTACTACATATGTAGAGGACAATCGTGTCTTTGTTATAGCTAACAGCTTACAGTTAATTACAGAAATCAGTGCTACCTACAAATTGCGTTCCACAATTTATTCCGGGATCGTTACTTGGGACGCGCCGGTCTGCTATCGGCCAGGCAGTTTTTTTCGCTGCCTCTGATAACAGTCCCAGAAGTCTTTGCGATAGTCAACTCGGTCCAGTTTCCTTCTCGCTTCTAAAGTGGCAAATGATAACATTGCACATACTATGATGCCAAACGGTAACACAGCACTGTTACCCGCAAAATATTAACCGCTACGTGACTAATGCCTTGGTCGCGCGGTATAGCAAATCACTTTATGACTTAATTATCCCTAATTATCAATACCCCTAAAGCGAAGTTAGCCTGTGTATAGCTGCCTCTTCTCACTCCTCGCCGCTAGGGACGTTTCACAGGAAAACGAAACGTCCCTAGCTAGGATTCCGGATTCCATAAGCAAAAATTTCCCAGATTCTGGAATCCAGATTCCTTTACACAGGGTGATAAGAGTTCAATGTTCCTCACCTGAATATCGCTAGTATTTGACGGTGCTTTCCATGAGAGATGAACAACGTTTTTTGTGTTGCCTACTAATTTGACGTTCAAGTCTAAAACTGGATTCACCACGGCCGTTGTAACCAATGTTATCTGGGCGTATTTACCATATCCATATATTGTGGATACTTGCAACATTGCAGTCCACTGCGCTCCCCTGCTCACGGATACATTAGTGGAAGTTGTATTTAGGTCATTGATTTGTTTGTAATGGAAATGACTGTACTGACAGTCATCGCACTTGTACCGAAACCAGTAATACTGCAAAGAAAACAAGTTTGCGCAATGATGGAAATGAGATGGTGAATTTTATGCCTGGCGAATACATGAGAAAGATGATTTCTCAGTCAGTAACACAGTGGGATAAAAACAAAGGAGTACTATAATGTCAACAGGAGTCGAATCTATGACCTTCTGGTTGCTAGTCTAACCAAAAGTGGAGTAGAAACCAGAAAGTCATAGGTTCCACTCCTATTAATATTGGCAGTACTCGGGTATTTTCTTCCGAGCCGCCTGTCTCACTGGCTGATCATCACATTTTCAAAAGCAAAATGCATTATTTAGCAATCCTATTGAGATTGAATACCCCGAGACGTTTTTGAAGCTGTTAAAAGCACTCACAGCACGTCATTTATCACTGGATTCGAGCGCCAATCACTGCTATTCGTGTTTTAAACATTACAAACAGCAAGAGTTCTGGGGCCAATCTAATAAAGTGTAACTCACTGTTTTAGTGTCTAAAAACAATAGCTACACTTGTTAATTAAACTTGTTTTACAGTTTTACTAAATTGGCCCCTGGGTAAAAAACAGGCTCGACATTTCAGTCTCGGACTCATATGCCCCGTTCACACCAAGTAAACATGTTCAAATAAACCAGGTTTTAAAAGCGAGAAAAAACCGGGAAAATGGAACCCAAGTTTTTACAAAGGATTCAAATGAAACTTCAACATGTTTTGTAATTTGCACTAAATTTGAGTCAGTAAGCAACTTTTATGAAGGAAACTATTTTAAGCTCTGTTTAACTAAACGGCTTTAAGACATGTTTAAGTGGGAATGGGGCATAAACTAGGTTTAAAAAAATTGAAAAACAGTTACAGAAAACTAGAACACGGCTTTTACGCCGAATTAAAATGAAATTCAACGCGTTACGTCGTTGCACCAAATTGGCAATAATAGAAGTAGACCAAGGAGCGTCTGCAAAGAAAGCAACGTTAATCCGTGTTTAACTAAACAGCTTTCAAAAATGTTAAAGCCTTGGTGTGAATTGGGCTTAGTCAAACCTAATCGATACTTTGCGGTTTCTATCAATTTTAAGACAAATGTGTGCGTTACTAAATGACAACTCAAAACCGTCATTAAGGCCATTTACACGAGGGAAAATAAGACGCGCCCAAAATAAGACGCAAAATGTCCCGTACAAATGGCACACGTCTTGTGAAATAAGACGTGTCTTTTCTAAATAAGACGCGACTTAGCTTAGTCGCGTCTTATTTCAGACGAAATGCTCGTTTTATACGGTAAAGTTTGCGTCTTATTTTTCCTCGTATGAATGACCCTATTTTGACATAGTTCCTCTCATTGCTACTTACATTAAATCCAGCTGGATTGAAATCTGTGGGTGGGGACCAGTTGCAGGTAAGAACGACGTTGTCCGCTGGAACCTTACAAGAAAAATCTCTGGGTATTCCATTTAACGGTGGAACAAAATAGGACAGTTTTCTGGGTAAACCTCTGCCATGTGATGTGATGATGGTGATCTCAAACTCGTACGCTGTACCATAATATGGCACATTTACGTATGTATCAGTTGAATTGACGACACGTGTGGTCCAATAACTATAACTACAGCCGGTAAAGCCTAAACCGCTCCTCACGCATTGCCATCTTACCTCGTATTGCTGCCAGAGAAAAGACAAGTCCCAAATGTTTTAATTCCCCTTTGTGTCTTTACAAGATATCCAGTTTATTGGCCGTCGTCATTCCGACATTTAACGCGAGAAAAAAAGGTCATCGTGACGTTATTTGAGGGCTTTATGTTTTTCCTCTTTCATCGTCTTCAGACCACTCCTAGACTCCTCCAAAATGTACCATTCATTTACGCAACACTGAAGCTAAACGAATGACGTCAACACTAGAACCCTGTCCCCCGGGAGAGGGGAGGCTCCACCCCGAGGTCCAACCCCTTACCCTTTTATACCATTTTTGAAAATTTGAAAAGGTACCCCTTTCGTATCCCTTCTATTGACAAATGGTACCCCTTTCACATAACGTGTTTAGAAATTTGCTTCCCTTTTAACTGCTGTCTTTAAGATATGAATAAATCACAAAACCAGAACGTTTCCTCGACTTTTTCATAGCCATAAGAAGCTTAGAAACTTCGTAGCCTCCTTCCTTCTACCAAAAATCTGGGAAAAAACGGTTTGACATTCAAATTTTGGAAATTTCCCTATTATACTGTTACTTTCACTTTTGATAAGTAATTCTATCCGTCATCGCTTTTTTTATTCATCGTAATTGTCATTGAGGTAGTTCGTTTGCTTTAGGGCTCCTCGCCATTTGTTTCTCCATTTTTGTATCTTTTTGTTCTTGTAATCATTTATCTGTGTGGCGAATAAATAAAATACAAATACAAACGAGTGTAAATTACCTTGAAAATGTAAACTTACCACTGGTCCACTGTACAAGTAGGGGTACCCGTAAGGGCGGTACCAGTACACGTACACCTGCAATCCATACCTCGCTCCACTCATGTAAGAGTAAGCAGAGTTCACTCTTAGATTTAGCGGTGGTACTGTCTTTTGGAGATAGGAATAAGGACCCTGACCATAACCTGTCACAGCATAGACACGTATGAAGTAGTTGCTGCCTGCCATAACAGCCAACTTGAAGTTCGTCGTCTCGTTGACAAGGATGCTGTTATAGCCATAGTAGATGCAGTACCGGGACTCACCTTTACACCAATGGACAATGTAATACTGTAAGAGAACAGTTTACAATCTCACTAAGGGAATAGTTAGACTTGACGGTCAGTTTGGTTCTAATCGATAAGATAAATATATCATCATCATCACCACCACCACCGTCATCATCATCACCATCGTCATTATCATCGTCATCATCATCATTATCACCAACACCACCACCGCAAACACCACCACAACCACCATCACCACTACCACCATCATCATCACCATAAACATCATCACACCAACACCACAACCATCATATACATTCCCCAAAAGTAATGATAGCAACATTTCAGGTTAAAACACCGTAGTTTTCAATTGCATTTTTGTCCTTAGTATTGTCAGGCCGTTTTTTACTTGAGGAAACCTTCAAAGTTTGATTTTATATGACGCGACACGAGGAAACATCTCTTTTTCAAAAACGTAGTGTTCCGCGCGTTTTTGCTTTTTGTTTCTTTAATTGCTTTAGGAACAACCTAGGAACGCACAATAAAGGAACTTTCTTTGCACAATAGGGACAAAGGTTGGCAAATTTCGGAACAATCTGGTCCGTTAGCAGTAAATTGGAACACAAAGTTCCGTTTCATTTTAGTCAAAAGGAACAACTAGTTCCTCTTTTATCCTTTCAGGAACAAAAGGTCCTCTTTCAACAGTTCCGATTAGGGAAAAATGTTCCCAATCTAATTTCTCGCTTGAGACAGTAAGGAACAAATTGTTTCTTCTTACTGGCATATCCACTGCTGTTGTCCATGTTCCCTTTCGGTTCAAATTGTTCCTATTCATGCCCAACAGGAACGGAATTGTTCCTAATCGAGGTGGTTTTTTGTTCCTCAAGATGAGTGTTATGTTCCGCGTATAAATGGGAACAGGTTCCGAATTTGTGACAAAGGAACTAGCGTTCCATTTTGCGCAAAGTGTAAAAAGGAATAGGGAACAATAGTTCCTATTTATCGTAGGCTATCTGGAACTATTGTCCATCACCTCCGCTATACAAATTTTTCAAAACATACATCCTTCAACAGTCAAGTTAAGTACGAGACTTGCCCGCTACATGTTTAATCTCGTTCGGGCTTGCCCGCGCATGTTCAGGCTTGTATCTTTGTTCTTTTTGATTAATTGTGTAACAAATACGGACAAGAAAACAATGCGGCAAGGGCAAGAATGACCAAGCGTGGGCAGAGATAGGCTAACAAATATCTCATTGGCGAATAGGATGATCTCTTGGGGACCCTTTTGCTAGTATAAGTGCGAGCATACTTTAGAAAGATATCGATTTCAAGCTAGTGCTTAAGATGAACAAACGAGGCAAGGATGTCAACTGGTCAAAGTTAGCAAATGTATCACCTAAACCAAAGAGACCTCACTTAGAAGAGGATGACTGCCGTCGTAAGCAGCTGCAGTACCTGGCAGCGATGCAACTGGCATTCTCACTTTCATGCAGCTACAATAGGTCTACCAGAGGTATGGTGAGCGGCATTAAAAAGATCGACAAGTTCCGATTTTTTGGCCTTTGAACTGAAGGCCATTCCTTTATCCTTTAACAATTCCTTTAAAACTGCTATTGTCATATTCTTTGCTGGTCCCTATTTCATTCGTTCGTATTTTTCATATTTTTCCCTTTTTGCCGTTTCCTTGAGTTTTTTTTCCTAGCTTCAAAGTCGTTCACGGTGTCCTTCGATTTCAGCAAGTGTTTCGTTAAGGAGAAGAATGCCATCTGCTGATGGAGTTACTGGAATTTTCTGGATGAACTAACGAGAATCAAGAATAATGTATTTTTTTGAAAGAAAAAGCTTCTTTGTTAGCTTTATATCATTTCCGCGATCTAAGTTGCAATAAAATCTGAAAAAGTCATTCATGTTACGTTCAACGTCTTTTCCTCTTTTATCTTATTCCCTCATGGGAATAGGGACTTTAAGAAAGGATGGCCACGGAGAGTTGTTGAGCTGTTTTGCGTAGTCGCGACTCCTGAGAACATTTTGCTCGCATTTTGCCGTTTCCGTAGTTCTAGAATCTTGTATTTTCGTGAAAAAGTTTTCAGTTCGCCTGCTTTAAGTGAGAGGGAAGCGAACTATGTAAGTTGTGTCTAAAAGCGTGAAGCACGTGCAAAGTTGTTTTTTCAATCTAAACCAACTGCTTTCGTTGACGAAGCCGTCGTCGTGCTTAAGCTTCCTGATAACGGTGACATGACGACTACATAACGTCTTTGGTTTTTAGCGTTAATTTTTTCTTGCTTGCGTATTACTAAACCTCTACTTATAAGACCATTAAATTCCATGACTTCCCAGGCCTGGAGAATGAAACTCTTAAATTTACGACTTTCTAGCTTTTCCATGACCCGTATAGCCTGAATTTCAGACGATTACTTCGAGTCGTTTTTACTCTCTCAGTAACGTTTGAATCGACCGGCCGTTAATGCCGTCCACTGACGTCACTACTCCTTTGCTTTAATTCATGCAAAGAAAACACACGATCTTCAACTGGCAAACAAAGAAATATCGCCTGGAAATGTCTACATGATACTAATTTATGTTTAACGTTAAAACTGTCAACTGCATGTAGTACTCTGAACGAATCTGTTGTAAGGTCAATAATCAAACTCGATCGCAATAACGCAACGAAATAAACACGCACACGGAAGACTTCAAAAAAACAACAATATTTGCTTTAATTGAAAAGGTGCTACTTAGTCCTTAACGAAGAAGAAAGAAAACAAAGCGAGTACCTTGATATCTTTGACGTCCACATTAATTGGTGGATCCCACTTGATGGTCATGTTGTAATCATTATCAACACTTGCTTGCAAATTTTGAACTTTACCATAGTATCGACTTATAAACATTGAGATCACGGAACTCTCTCCATCACCAAAGTCTGTTACTGCGTGAACAGAAAATGAATATCTGTGACCCCGCTGCAAGTTGGGAATAGTACAGTTCGTCCGAGGACAAGCTTGGTCGCCATTGCGTTGACCGTAGTAGCAGTCTGTACAGTTCCAGCTGACCATGTAAAGCTACGAAAATAAATACAAAGGAAAAGAGGTTAACAAATCGACAACAAATTTCCATGGTTTGTACTCTTATCGACCATAGAAATGACGTCAACATGTTGAAAACTCAAGGGGAACCCAGAGCTGCAGGCAGACAGTTTTACACGCTCATTTCCAATGAAGTTTCAATTGCGCCACCATCACGTCATTCCATGGTCTGTAACCACAGCTCTCGACCAGTCAGCGCGCGAAAAATCTTGGCGATGGTCTTTGCATATTTTCCTCCTTTCATTTCCCAGATTCCGGACTTTTTCTGTTAAACGTTTTTGATTTTGATCTTTTTTGAACGGCGCGACACTGAAAACCGCAATTCCACATTACCAATGAAAAAGGAAATTTTATATAATTTTGTTATACAAGATTTAACGTCCAGGGGCCCGTTTCTCGAAAGTCCCGATAATTAACGGACCCGGTAAGCTGTCTCCTTTTACATTAAAGATCGAGGTTTCAATAGTTTTGCATCTAACACGATAAAACTGTCAGTTAATGAAACAAAATGGAGTAGTTTGCTAGCCAGGACCCGCGCTCTTATTCTTTATATTTCGATTTGAATATTTGATTTCGGGCCCGTAAAGTTACCGGGACTTTCGAGAAACGGGCCCCAGATCCGGGTTTTTTGGGAGACAAACTTTTAAAGTTTAGAATTGTTAATAAAACTTATCTCAAGGACTTAAATCAGTTGTAAAACATTTCATGCCATATACACTTTAATGTACCATTAGCGATTTAGGCGCTAATTTATTCGACATGGCTGAATTTGGTTACACAGCTTCTTTAATGAGTTTCTTACTGTTGTATTATTCATCCTCAATCAGCACCAAACAAACAAGAAATTGTTTGGCAATATGGCACTTACAAATACACGCCACAACAAAAACGGTCGAGAGAATAAGCTATATTTTTACCTTCAGAGCCTTAGGTTTGATCGTTCCAGGGGCAGACCAAGTTAAAATGACACTGTAGTAGGCAGCTTTTGCCGTCAAATGGCCTACAGGAGCAGTGAAAGCATCTGTTGTTTTGATGACATGAACCGGTGGACCAAGAGAATTGCTGAATCTTGTTCGCACCTCAAAGGTGTACCGAGTGCTGAAATCTAAGAACCTGAATGTAGAGCTTGTCACTGAAGTGTTCGAAATTTCCATTGTATATTTGCCATCGGCCATGTATTTCATTGTTATCTGGTAACCCTAAAAAACAAACCAAAAAACTTTACAATGAACCAAAGACAGGTGGGAGTAGAGGTACCCTGTAAAGGCCGGGCTCAACTTTTTACTTTGATATCAAAGTCAACTGTGAGGACCATTTTTCATTTGTGTACTGAGTATGGAAGCGAGGCTAAAGGTAACCTGGACTACTTACCATTTGCACAGACCACCCGGTTGGAAATCTTATGCATAAGCATATAACTATAAAATTTTACGTGGTGGGAAAACGAACCGCTAAGGCCCGTTTCAAACGTCGTGCTACTGCCGTGCCGAACTAAATTGATCGAATTAAATTCGACTTAAGAACGGCAGTAGCGCGACGTTTGAAACGAAGTCGTGCTACTGCCGTGTAGCACGGCAAGCTTTGCGGTGCTTTACGGTGTGCCGAACTCAATTCACAAATTTTAAAGAAATTATAATACATTTAAAAGTTTGCTAAACCGTTCTTTATTCTTGTGTTTTGATTTCGCCAACAGCCGTTCTATTCGACTGAATTAAATTCGACGTCTAAAAACCAAGTCGTGCTAGTATCGTGCTGCAGTCGAGCCAGCTTTGCACGGCAGTAGCACGACGTTTGAAACAGACGTAAGAAGTAAATCCAAATCAGCTGAACAGACTAAAAAGAATTTCCGGTTTTCCCTAGTAAATGGGACGTACTTCGGTTTTTATAGAACCTAACCCTTCTTTTCAGTAAATGCAAATCATGTTCTTATGCACATGAATGGCACTACCTCCACGGCTAGATTAGCATAAATTACAGGGCTCGACGTTGCGACCCGTGGGGTCGCCAATGCGACTAGATTTTATTCAGTGGCGACTAACTTTTCACGCATGGTCGCCAGGCTGGCCCCCAAGACATTTGTGACCCTCTTTGGGAAAACGTACACTAACGATATTCCGTGGGCGATGGTCAATCCGTCGATCTTCTACCTGAAATACTCTGTTGAAGAAGTTGCAACGTGTAACGGAGACCGTCTTTTAGTGGGTCTGTAACACCATCGCTTTAGAAAATTTATTTGTATGTCCGTTCGCATCGATTAGCATCGTATCGGTCGAAGAACTCACATACCCGCGAGCGGCGTCCAAAATCTCTTGAAGTAAAATAGTGAAGCGTAAATTTCCTCAAACAGTTATTCAAGCTTCAGGAAATGAAATACACTTGCAGTTGAACAAATTTTTTGAATTACAGAAAAACTCATTTGGGCTTTTAAAGAACAAAATCTGCACACATTCGTTTTGCGTCCCATACTTGCATTGATGTTCTCAAACTCATTAATAATTCATTAACAAAATACAAAGGAAATTAATGTTTAATGAGTGTTTGGAAACCGGATGAAACACTGCTTAGTATTTGCATCCTTAATTTCTCCTTCAAAAATGATTTTGTTTGAGAAGAAATATCAAACATTCGACACAGTGTTTCATCACCAGATGAAACACCTCGAAGTTCGTCAAAAATACTCCGCTGCGCGTCGTATTTTCAACTCTCTTCTCGGTGTTTCATCTGGTGATGAAACACTGCATCTCATGTTTGATATATTACTTCATAAATGAACATCGGTGAAACATGATCTATTTCGTTGCCTAGCACGTGATTGAAAGTCTCCTCCACAAAGAAGAAACAGATCGTAAATATTTTTCGGGCAAAAGTTGATTAGGAGAGTCTGTTCGACAAACAGCGTGACTCCAACGGTACTTTATTAGAAGTCAATAAAATGCACCAAAGCTCTCGCTTTGGTCATCACGCAACGCTTTGTCGCGATGGGCTCAAGAAATGAATTTTATAACAAGTGCCATTGTGGGGGCTATGTTGTCTGTTTTGTAGAAGGTCTTCTCTTGTATTCACGATTGACTTTCTGTAACTTTACAATTTTGTTGAGGTTTATTAAAAGACCTTTAGTATATTGTATTCTATTCTTTCTTGAAGATAATTTTTGGCGACTAGAAATACTTGTCCTGACGACCAAAAATGAAAACTTAGAGGCCAGCTGGCCCCAAGATTTTTTCCTCAAAGTCTAGTCCTCCATATGATTCTCGGACTGCAAATTAGCCTATTTAGAGGGATGACGTGCTTTACTTGACAAGTTGTGTTTGCTCCAAGCCCGTTCCGACCAGTTTAAATCCTCGGCCATGCTTGTGAAAAGTAAACCAGTTGCCTCCTGCCAGTTGGGGTTTTTAATCCTGTTACGTTCTTTTTACATTTAATTTATCTGCTTCAAATTAGTTAGGTAAAGTTATAGCTAGAGCAGATGAGTGCCATTCCATTACAATAAAACAATATCAGTGCCATAAACAAAAAAAGTACCTTAATGTCACGTGGATTTTTAATATCCGGTGGTTTTTCCCAAGTAAGAACGATACTACTGGCATTAACAACAACACCCTTAAGGCTGTGTACCGGCTGATAGTCGTCACCTGATAAAAAAAAAGCAACATGTAAAAAGAGTTAGAAACTAGAAACTACGTACACCAGGAGGAAAAGTGGGTGCGTTGTAGGCAAGATTTCACTGGTCAACAGGGGGAGGGGATGCTGTCGCTGTCGATCATTTCTGAGACTGCCTGTCGCCTTGTACTGTAGGTTAGCGTTATAGGCTAGGGTTAGAATTCTTTATCTATTGACGTTAAGAAAATCAAGCCATTTTCCATTTTTCGTCATTATATGAAGAATCCTATGATTGGTGGTTATAATACTATTATTCATTCCTAATGCTTTACGATTAGATCATCTTTAACTACTATTTAATTAATGAAGTAATACTTTTTATCTAAAACAACAATTTTGTATCTATATTCCTTCTACTCATATTCTTGTTTGGGTCACCTACTCGGTTAGTTCCAAGAACTATTTAGGTGTCCCAAACTCTGCACAATGAATCTAAAATTGAAAATTTCTTTTCCTTCACAATCTCTCGATTTAATATTTTAAAGCACTAATTTGTATTAATTATTATTGTGTGAGTTTAAATAAAAATTGACTTGATTTGACTTGTTAGGAAAAATGTCGCTGTCGCATTTTAGCTAGGGAGAAAATGTCGCTGTCGGTTCAGCAAAAGTTTTTGTGGTACTCAATTTTATAATTCACGCCAGATATAGCGCCTGGACACAATGAATTGTTAGCAACCTTTTTCCCTGAACGGGCCGTTTTTCAATAATACCAACATTAGAAAACAATTCAAAGAAAATAACAGAAAATGTTTGGAAATAACGGAAGAGAATTGTTATTTCGCTGCAGAAACAGTCCAAAATATAAAAGACGTCAGATGTCGCTTTCACAACTTAAAAAATTGATTGTCGCTGTCAGAACTTTTTCCTCCTGAAAGCATTGATAGTCGATTCTTTCTGAGAAGAGCTTCGCCAGGTTTCAGGGCCATGTCGCCGGCTGTCGCTTCCACCCCTTGGAAGGCCTCATTATTCTGAGGTAGTTCGTAAGAGAATAACATTCCCTCATTGAAGAGTAGGCAAGAAAACCTAATGACCTGCAAACGCGCAATTCCGGACTAACCTGATTTAGTTCGCGAGTTGACAGTTTCACTGTGTTCACCTGTCCGACCCAGTGACACTTCAAACACATAAACAACGCTCTGTTGCAAGTTGCCCACCGTGTAACTTTTGTCTTGGGTGCTACCCACTGGAACAGAACTGACTCCATTTTCCACTGTTCCATAGTAAATATAATACGTCTGCATGAGAAGAAAGGAAAGTGCGTGTTTAGTAGAAGTATTGGCAGAGAATCCGGTAAAACAACAACAACAGCATTTGTAACAACACAAAGGCAGTAGTGGAAATGGACAATAAAATTCGATCATTATTAGCAGAAATAATAGAAATGTTAAATAAAAAAAATGCTTAATTGGATCGAACCAATGGACGTGTCAAGTATGATCGTTGACGTTAAAACAAGGAGCTTGACACGGGTTGGATCGGCCTGGTTGCTTAAGCTTGGACTAAGTTCTTTTGTGGTTTTCACTCTTTTAGATCATGCAGAACAGACATTTCATAGAGTTTCGTCATGTACTTCCATTGTTGTAAAAAATTCGGATTTTTCGCCCAATTAATGGCACTATAGGGTGTCCCAAAAGTTCGTTCCTCTAATTTCATGGGCTAAAACTTTTGATCAAAACTTCATTTTTACATGAAATTTCTAAAATATGTTTCTCACCCTATCGAGTACTTGTATTCAGAAATTCAGTTACTGGCATCCCCCTTTGTTTTTTTATCACACTCTATAGCCGTTGCGGCATTAAGGGCCTGTTTACATGGAGTAGGGGACCCCGGTCTAATGGGGTTGGTTTCTTTTGTTTTCACACTCTGGGGGACACCAAACAAAAGAAACCTACCCCACTAGACCGGGGTCCCCCACTCCATGTAAACAGGGTCTAAGTGAGATAAGCCATGTAGCATGTAGAGCCCTAGATTATTCATTTTGAGCTTTTTTTATCACCTCGTATGCAGGAGTCACTTCGACCCCCAAACAATATAGTTTTTTAGATTAGGCAGCTGAAACTATATATTTTGGGCATTGATCCAAGAAAAATGATCATTCCGTCCCTTTTCCACAGTAAGGCTTTTGTTCTTCTTTACAAATTTGAGACGAGCTGAACGTTGCTTGGCGGACGGCCCTGGCTGGGAGTAAAGTTTTTTTGTTGCAATCTCAGGGGTCTCCAAACTTTGCTTTTCATGAACCTGCTCCAGACTTAACTTAACTACCTCGTTGGGTCTCCTGTTTTGTACATGGCCTTCTTTAATACTATTTTAGCGGTTTTATTCACGACTTTCGGTCTTCCCCCTCGTTTCTTGTCTATAAAACCTTCATTTCTCTATGACCATCTAGCCACCCAAAATTCGGATTTTTCCATTTTTTTAGGAATTTGTTCAAATGATAAGCCAGTAGATAGAAATACATGCTTCTGCCTGCACGTAGCTGATTGTTTTTTCGTTGAGAGGGTTTAATCTTTCAGGATATTCACACAGAACAAGTTACGAGTTCGAGCATTTCGGGCTACAAAATGCAAAAAATATATGGCGGGAAAATTTACTCGGGCAGCGCACCTTTGGCGCGAAATTACACAAATCGAATTTCGAGTCAAAAGATGGCACAAGAAGTATTAAATATTAAATTAGATTGAAAGTCACAACTTTGGTTTAAATTATGTGCTGATCAAGTCCAAACGTACTGCGTTACAGACTTATAAAGCAGAGGAACGAACTTTTGGGACACCCTGTATACTAATCATTATTTAGGTGGTTGTAAATGTTGATTGTTTAATTACCCCAGCAAGACACTAACCGTTTCATGCGTTGGGTTCTGGGCTGGTTCCTGCCAAGTTAATTTCACAGCTGAAGAATTGTACGGTACTGCTTTAACATCACTAGGTGCACTTTCTGTTATAAACAGAATGACAGATGCTTACTTCAAAACAAAACAAGAAATCATCGTCCAGAACGCCGCGACACATCTGGGACTTTATTACGGTCCAGGG